>NC_048898.1:31499903-31587403 GCF_011077185.1 Oxyura jamaicensis | reverse complement strand
GGTCTCACCAGGGAGGCCCCCCCTGCCCAGACCTGTCTCCACACCACAGCCAAAGCACTCGAAGCCTCCTTGTCCCTACCCAAAGCCCACTGGTGTCACACAGCAGAAGTGCCTGCAGTTTCGCCGCCTGGGGAGGTGAGGCTGTTCTCAGCTAGGCAGGTAGATAAATACAACTGTGAATGAATATTTGAGAGGGCAATACCAGCACTGAAGTGTTCCTTTCGTGCTAAAAAACAAACAAACAAACAAAAAACCAAACCATGCCAATAGACCTCTGCCGTGACACACAACAAATAGCGGGATTTACTTCACAACATCTGCATAGGAAATAGGATTTGTTATGGCAATGTCTTCTTTGGTACGCACCTCAAGGCAGAGGAGCTAAATCGAAACCCAGAAATCTCAGCCTCTCCCTTAGCCCAGCAGAGAAATTCAGTGCCCCAGACCCACTGTAAGGTGTCTCATCCTGGGACACAGGATCACAAACAAACATCCCTGTTACAAACTGCGAGACAAATGACTAATGAGCACCATTTTGCTTTGCAACCTGTCCCTGCCTGAACATTGCGTCTTCACAACAAAACGTGTGTTAACGTCAGCCCCCAAAAACCTTCTGTTGCAGTCAGGTTAAGTTATTTCACAGCTTCTAATACATTCTGCAGTGGTAAAGTTATATTCCTTCTATTACTTTGCTCAAAATGTGCATGGGGCAGCTGGTTCTTTTTTCCTTTCCTTACATTTTCATGATTTATATAAATACTTTTGCAGCTGTATTGTATTTTATTTTTATCCTTTGCATTTTATTGGCACAAAACTACTTGTGCATTTGCAGTGCTCCCACGCGTATTTACCTATTTACTCCATGATTATTTATTGAAAGCTATCTCATGCCCAGTTACTTTTCCACTTTCTTTTGCTTTAAACATTAAACAGATGCAGTATATTTTCAAATAATTTAAACACAAATCTTGATGAGTAAATTTGCTCCTTCTGCTGTGTCACTGACTTTCTTCCTGGTTCCTTTTTTCCTGTATTGGATGTTTCAGTCTGTGCTATAAAATCAGTTGCCAATTAGAAAGCCTGGGATCTCAAATGAGGCAATACAGTTTCAAATATTTGTATTTGCAAACAAATACACTTTATTTATACCCATCTTCCTCTCCTTGCCTTCCCCAATTCTCACCCCTAGTTCTAGAGAGGTCATTTTGCAAGTTCAGGTAATTCTCCAAATGGCTTGCTTTCTTTTACTCCATGCTAAAAAGCCAGTCACTGCTATTTGGTTTCCCAGGCTTGTAAAAGAGATTAGTGGCTGATGCACTGAATAGGGCCCTTCCTACAGCAAGTTTTGCCTAAGGGAGAAGTAAAAGCCAGAGAATTTCCTACATATATGGGGTTATACCTGAAACTCCTTTAAAGGAGATGTTCGTGAAGTTCTTATTTCACCCAAGAATGCTCAGTTACAGGAGTGACATCCTGGCATCGGTCACCAGCAAGTAGTTAGTGAATGCAATGAGCAGCTGTCCTCAGACAACTACACGGAGAGGAAGGCAGAGAGGAGGGTGCAGGAGCTGTCCGTAGAGGATCAGGTAATAGGGTGGAAGTGCTACTGGGACATGTGGTCCAAGTCCCGTTCTGGGAGGGAGATACAGCTCCCATATCCTCCAGCCTAATGTGTAAAAGGTCATGGCCACAGCTGCCTTGAAACCCAGTTGTGCACAAGACCTTGAGACTAGGTGACAAAGGAGGATGGCAAAAATTGAAGGAGTATTTCCAATGTACTTGCACAGTGATGTAACATTCTTAACATAAGAAGCCTTGACTGTTAGGCTCACTGGCTAAGAGAAAGCAGAAGGTGCTGAAGGCCTGACACTGTTCCCTTCCCGCTGCCCATTCCTACTCACCTGTTTCTGCACCAGGTTCACCAAGCCAGTGGCAGCACCCAGCAAGTCTTCTGAAAGTCCTCGGGTGCAGTCACAGTTGTGGAGGAGTCTTCCTGAAAGTTTCCAGGAGTCTTAAAGGGAAAATGAAGACGTTGCAAGAGAGAGCCTCAAAAGCATCCTTTTTATTTCTGCGTTATTCCTATATCCTCAATTCCCGCTTTGCTGAGTATGATCTCGTCATCCAAGTAATGCAGATTCCTGTTTAGAAATGTTTTGAAGCCCCAGAAATGGATCCCGCTGAGGTCCCTCAGTGCCAGCCTGGGTGGGGACAGCTGATGGAAGGATCTCTGCTTCCTCGCTGTCATTCAGCCTTTCCCTGTGTAATCGACTCAGCAACCGGCTGAAAGCCATTATTCCCCTAACTGTTGCTTATTTTTAAGTAATACAGCTGCTCTGCACAATCCTAACCACCTTTCTGATTGTTCATTAGGGAACCTGCAATACTCTTGGTTTATTCCAGTTAAACCTGGATTTAACTAACAGTAGTTTTTTGCCCCATCACCTCTTCATTATTAGACTGAATTGCTTCCTAAGGACCAAATCATGCAAAGAGCCTCGCTCTTTCTGTGAGACGCTGGGCACCCTCTCTTCTCATCCATTTCACTTAGGCAGCCACTTTTCATCGAAATTGATGGCATGCTCAGGCTGGAAGTGTCCCGAGCCGATGTTCAGATTTAGCATTCAAAATCTTCATTTGCAGCAAACAATGATGCACGTGACTCCGGCCTGCTTAATGCAAGTTAATGTCACTGCATGGCCATCAAGGAATGAGGGCATATTAAAGGATCAATAATTTCAATGATCTAAGTAATGGTTTTGAAATATTTAACCAGAAGCAACAATTCAGGTTCCTTTAGATGTTGCAAACTTAAAGCAACTTAAAGGTTCAAAGGCCTCAAATCTGAGTCAAGTCTTTTTTGTACTTCCCTAATTTATTGGTATAATTTTTCCCTAAATGATGCTCCCCTGCCACTTGAGTTCAGTGACTTACAGCCCATACAGAATCAAACACTTTGAAAATTATGCAAAATTGCAATGAACTTTTCTTCTTTCCTAGCTTCTTATCACTTTTAAACAACGCTAACCCGAGGATAAGATTTATAACTTAACTTGCATGATAGCAAGTCCTTACATGATTTCCCAGGAAATTTTTGATCAAGTGGACTTGTGTTTTATAAAGCATAAAGACCTGCCAGTATTCTTCAAATGATAGAGCTGAAATGTTATTGGGCTTTTGGGGTTTATTTTTCTGAGTGATATTCAGATTTTGGAAATGAAGAATATTCACTTCCTGGCAGCCTGAATTCCACTAAAGATACAAATCCCTGTCTCTTTGAGAATGATAAAAGAAGTCAGCCAAGGTATTGTATACCATCGTGCATTAAGAAAAACTCAGAGGCTTAAGGCCATCTGTATTTAAATCCAAGGACAGATGAGACATTTAAATTTTAGTAGCACTCAGTTATATACCTGACATAGAGAAATGGCTGCAATCCTTTTTATCAGGCTGGAGAATAGGCATTAAATGACAAAATATTAGTCAGGCCATAGATCCACGAAACCTATAAGTTCTGAAGCAGCTTCATTAAATCTGTTTTTTATCCGAGGGGAAAGAAGGGTCTGGTATAATGTTGCTGGTATTTGAGGCATTGGGCTTTTAAAGGATCACTGCCAGATACTTCATCCATCTGTCTATTTTCATATTTATTGTTTTACCAATCACTTTATTCATCCATCTGTTCATCTGTGTAAACCCATTTTTTTAAATTTTAATTTTTATTTATAGACTGACCTTAATAAACTCTCCTCAAGTACCGCGTGTTTATCACTGTCATGGATGAAAACGTTATTAATGACAGGAGGGCTGAACGGGGAAGACGACTGCCCTTTAAATTCCTTTTCAGCTGACTGGGCTGCAGCAACTCAGCTGGGTGGAGGTGGCTCGATCGATAAGGTCGGAGTTCAGTCACTGTTCCCATCTCCTCTATCATCCTCATCATTGCCAGCTAACGATGCCTGCAGGTGGAGCGGGGCCGTTTTCCACGTTTATGAATTGCCTCGCTCCATAGCGAAGGCTCTTCGGGCCCGTAGGAAAATCTGTGGGTAGCTCTGGGTATTTATTTTGAAATGTATACAAGGAAGACACGGAAGTCAATAAAAGAAAAGAAGCCTGGGTGTGTTTATAGTAAATATTGTTGGCTGGTAGTGCGGCGCTGGCATAATCTGCGACCAAACCCGGCTCCCATGCGCTTCAACTGTTCCAGTGGATCTCTCGTTAAACATAAATAAGGGATGCTCCAGCCACTAAACGCTTTCTTCATAACACAAAGGAATGAGAGGCAAGTTAGTTTAGCACATAGTCACTTGCATTGTACTTTCGGTCCAATTACTTAAAGTAAGCTGTGGTAGCTGCCAGGAGCCCGGGGCTGATGAGCACTGTGCTGCATCTCTCTGGGTACTTGCCTAAAACAGCCAGGGCTTTCATACCCACACCTGTTTTGGACAACAGTACAGTTTTTTTTTTATCTTTCTGTGGATGCATAACCCATAATTCAGTTGACAAACTGGCATTTATTACTGCTAATAATGTACTTATTTAATTGCAAACAGCAACACGGGTGATTGCTACTTTGAAAATATAAGGCAGTAAGGGTATCTTGAAGTACCTTAAAATTATACACTTATGGATTAAGACTGTTCCAAATTTATGATACATAATAGTCATGAGGTGGCTATAAATGCTTTATGAGTTCACTTAGTTGACATAAGCTCTAACCTTGCCTCAAAAATACATTTTTATTCTGCTGACTTAAAGCAGGCTTGACAAATACTCTCCAGGATAACTCAACCCTGGCTGGCCTAGGTGCTGTTTGTGAGGGAGGTTTGTCGTTAAAGATGTAGCTGTGAGGATGGGGACGTTCCTCTCACGGCTTCATTTCACCTCCAGCATCATTTGAAACCTTGGATTCCTGCCTTGGATTTTATTTTGACATCAGAGGTGTAAATCAAGTCATAAACATATTTAAACTAATGTTGTTGAAAATCTGTAATTCTGACAGCGAAATGAGCAACAAAAGTGCATATAATATTTTGTGACATGTAATTTTAACTTCATCCGGTATCTTTGCTTTTGAGACATTGTTACCTGCAGGATAAGGCAATAAAATAAGGATGTACAAGAATGTGTCAAATGTAGGGCTTCCCTAAATTACACTCTGAGGCACAGATTAATACATTTAATACATTCCAGTCATGAGTGAAGTACTTATAGCAGAACAACTGCTCCTTCAGTGATATCATTCACTGGAATGAACTACAGCTAACAGTGACAAGCTGGAAAAATGCCCCCACTTTTCAAACTGTACAAATGGCATTTGGACACAGTAACTCAAAACTGGACACTTCATTTCAAGTTTAAAGCTAGTGGTCCAGTCAAAAGCTATTACTCCATCTTCTTTATTTGTAGTCCATGCTTTTGTGCTCTTTAAGAATCAAATAAATACTGGTGTAATGGTTAGCAACTGCCAGTTCAACGAAAAATACTGCTAAATTCACCAATAAGTCTTTTTTCTACACACACAAATTTATGACATAAGAACTGAACCCATTCCTGCTACAGTGTCTGGATAGTTTTTTAATGTAGAGGGAGACTCACTTTAGTGATAAGAGCTTAAACCTGAACTACTTTTTCCTTCTTTCTGTGCCATACATCTAGGTGGAGAGGAGCGTGAAACAAACGGGCCGTGCGTGCGAGCGGAGGTGCGCTGAGCAGGCCCGGTCTCAGCCTCGGGAGGCCGGCAGAGGCATGGGCTCGCTGGAGCTCAGCAGCCCCTTGCACTAGCTGTTTTTTTTCCTTTTCCATTTGCACCGAATGGATAGCGATCATTTAAAGCAAGTGGAAGGTCTGCCCCCTCTTCTGCATTATGTTGAGACCTCAAGCGATAGGGGAAGGGGAAAGGGACTGGGCCTGGCACCGGCTCGCAAGACATCACCTCCCCGTCCCTCCTGCACAGAAAGGTCGCCTCCCAATCCTCTTCTGTCCACTGCCCTCACGTCCCTCTCCTTTGAAGGGCAACCCACACCTCCCCCTGTGCCCCACCACAAGCTACAGAACACTCAAAGCCCAGTTTGTGGTCACCACGCATGGCCTGCTGTAATGGGACCCGTGCGAAGGGAGAGCGCAGTGCCACCATTTCCCTGAGGAGGACTTTGTAGAGAAACACGAGATTGCCCCAGGGAGTCGGGCTGCTTGCTCTTCGTTCATCGTGGCACCACGTGCAGACTTCGGGCCTGGAGCTTGCGCGTTCGTGCTTTGATCTGCCTGTACAAAATATCCGATGCTGACAGATACAAGGCTGGAGCTCCTCCGCAGCCATCACCACACGCATTGTGCTCTGAGGGAAATGCCTCCCGAATCCCCACACTGCATCTGGGCTACGAGGGAGGCCATATGTGAATTAATGCGTATTCCAGGCAATGTCTATGCAAAACAAACAAACAAACAAACAAAAACATTATTAGGCGCCACATCTAATCACCTGGAAGAACACTTATAGATCTGGGGGTTACCCCAGTAATTGTGCTAAACTTCTGAAGTTGGCTGATGTGAGACAAGTGGAGATGGTGTGATGAAGGGATAAATATTTATGCTGCCAAAGTACCATATTTCATCTCCAGGCAGCCTTTTTACTGTGTACTGTCTTAAATGCTCCAGTAAAATAAGAAACTAACACCCACTGCAGGGAACAACAATTAGTTTTGGAAAGGAAAAAAAAAAGCTCACAGCCTCACACTTCTTCAGGAAGGTACACAGATAACATTTCCCCAAATTCATGAGGTTTCTTTCAACTTGACATTTCTTTCAGGGAAGACAAGGAACTAACCACAAGTAGCTGGGTTTTCTAAATATATTGGTTTTGTTCTCCAGCTTCCCCAGCCAGTGACTATAATCATGTTCCTTTTTGTCATGGATATTTGCAGTTAGAAGACTAAAAAATGCAAGGCTGTTCTTAGGTTTCTTTTTCACCAGTGCAAGCTCTGCAATGGTCCCATCATCAGAAAACCCAGGGTATCTGAAACACTCAAAAAAAGTGCGTCTGGAAACAGAAATGATATTCATTACCGCAGAAAGGACTTAATTTTTCTTTTATTCAGTTTCTTAAAGATGAGAGATGAACAAGATTTTATGATGTTCTAAGTAATTTCATTTGGTGTCATAATTACATCTTGATTAATTCTATCCACATGGAAAATTATGATTTATTTTTTTTTTTGTCTGCAGGGTGCATTTTAAAGATTTTGTATTAAGTGCAGATTTTAAAGATTTTGTATTATCAGCTTAGTGATATGGTTTAGTGGAGGACTTGTTAGTGTTAGGTTAGAGGTTGGACTAGGTGATCTTGGAGGTCTCTTCCAACCTAGATGATTCTGTGATTCTGCAAGTAATGCAAACTGGGAATTACTGTGATAGTGACTGAGAAGGGATAAATGACAGGCATACCAGGGGTAGGATTGTCTCCCTGATCTGTGCATTGGCATAATAAGAATACCAAGACCCTGAAAGCTGCTATGCAGAAAGATGTTGTGTGCTGCTAATACCAGACCTCTGCCATCTTACATCTTCCACTTCTGGCACTGTATGCAACACGTCCTCTTGGAGAGAAGCTCCTTACGGTTTGCTGCATGTTGGAGGAGACACCAGGGCTCAGCAGCCTCAGTCCTGCAATACTCAGTGCGATGCATGGCCCCACGTGGCACAACTCAACTTTTGAAACAGGCTGTAAGACTTGGGCACTTGGAGGTTTTGTGAAGTCATTTAAGCTTAGTGCAATCCTTTTACCTTGGCCAGTAACACCCCTGTCTGATGTTTAGTGGCTATGCTAAAAAAATTGAAATATAAAAATATAGGGTTCAATTCCTAAGCATGGCCACGTGTAAGTGGTTCTCCTGAGTCCTGCCATAGCCCCAAAGAGAAGTGTGTGAAGCCGTGCAGGCTGCAGGAGGCAGCCTCTGCTTGCCCATCTAAATTGGCTGTAACGCAGCTCCAGCGGAGTTGAATTCCCCAGCACTGGCAAAGTCTGCCCATACTGAAGGCACTCACAAACTTGTTCCTTAAAATTTCCACATGGTTTTCAACCCCTATTGATTTGAATGAGAGGCCTCAGGACCTTGCAGGATGAGTCCCAAGGAAGAAGAAGGGACTTGGATACTCATTCATTTGGATACTTGGAAAAATCCTCACAATTAATATTCATTTGAAAAATATAATTGGTATCGCTTTTCCTTCCCCCCATCATTATCTCTTGTGAAATAGCTTCACAGCGAGGAACCTATTATTGGCCACTGCACATCATTAATTTCAGAGTCATTTCTCTTGTGCTGCATCTCGTGGTCCTGTGTTCCCTGCATAATACAGTCATCCCAGCACAGGGAGCATCACCTATTTCGAGCAGACCAGAGTTACCCACTCTAAGAGAGCTCTAAAGCAGATGTTCCAGAACAGTGCAGGGGGTGGAGCTGCACACATCGGCAGTGCATGAAAATACACCGCAGTTGAAGTTAAGTTGCTTTATGGAACAGGACTGGGAGTGCAGGCAACAGCCGCAAAGCCTGGAGATTTCTCAGCAGTGTCTTACAAATCTCTAAATTTCAAGCTCATAAACCAATCCTATTAAGATATAGCTCACTATGTTTTAAAACTACACAGAAGCTTCAACACCTCGTATCTTTGATAGGCTTTCCTCTGACAGACAGAGGAAATGTTTAGTATTACCTGTTTCAGCACTGAGTGAGTGGATGAATGGACATCACCGTTCACTGGCTGCACCATAGACTTTGGCCACTGGCAGACTTCACGTAAGACTTCACTGTGTACGGCAGAGCTGACGGGGACAGAGAGGACACTGTTAAACCATCTTCCTCCAAAAACCTGAAACCCAGGCTAACTGAACCATTGCCCGTAGTGTGCATCACACAGAAGGGGGAGGTTTGGATCCTGCATGGCAGAGAAATGCACTGAACAGGCACCACCACCCATTACAAGCTGTGGGACCAGTTCCTACACGACTAATCTGACTTTACTCGCAGGAACAAAGCATTTTCACTACAGCGAGCAAGAGGATGCAGGACTAAAGATGCCTTTTTACCACTACAGTGTTTCTGCTTACCAATTTGTCTTAAAAATATTTATCTAGACAAGGGTTACATGAGTCCACATCTGATCCTAACCCAGCTTGTAAATGGTTTTAAGCAGAACTTTTTCTTTTATCCACATAACTGGGTTTTATATGCATCATGTACAATGGGAAGCAGCCAGGAATCCAAGATCAATACAAATAAAAATGAAAAATAATACGATGTGCTAAATTACTATGACTGATTCCTTGTATTAGTAACACACACACAAAAAAACAATTCAATCCATACTTGCAGGATTGTATCAGTGGCCAATTACTAATTCAAAATTTTACTGCTGTCTTGCTGGCTATTCCATGGAACAATAGCAAATGTATTTCCAACCCTGATTTTGTCTCATTAAATACTATTGTTTTGAGAATTAAATGAAATCATTCTCAGAAGAACTCAAGGTGCACACGTATTTGGAGGAAGCAGCCCTCAAATATGTCATTCTTGGAAAAACCAACACAGCCTTTAGGAGAGATGATGCTCCTGCTGCAGCGCCTGTGCAGAATACGTAGCATAGGGTGAACTGACAAAATAATTGGATTATGCACACACAATTCAGACTTTCAGTTACTGGGTGCTTTCTGGCTCCTGGTTTCCACAGAAAAGTCAGGTTTTTGTTCCTTATTCCTTAAGTCCTTGTACCGCTTATTTACATATGAAAAGGTAAGTTTATAAAAGAGCTTTCCTATTTTACTACATCTAATAGTTAATAATTTAAATCTGCAGCCATTATCATCATATAGATTGACACAAATGGCATATGGATCATTCTGGAGATGAGGGTTAGTTTCTTTTAAGAGAGAATTGTTTTAGTTTTTGCAGGAAATTAATCAGGGGAATGGGCTTTGTGGAGCATGGAGCAAATCTAATCTGTTCTTTGTTCAAATTTGCCTTGCTCCAATTCCTAGCAATTGTAGACAACATGCTCTTTTGTTCAGGAGCCACTTGTTACATGCATAATTAGAGACTGCAGTAGCTGTGTTTAAAGAAAAACTGTTTTCCAATGTAATGTGTGATCTTGATAATAGTATTTTCATCAAAGGTAGCAATTACATTCATTAAGCTGGGACTGGCAAGGCAGCAAGGAAATTAAGTGGAAGGTGAATAAAAAGCTCCCCATTTCTTTTTAAAATCTCTGTCTCTTTATAAGTTGAAATGCACCATGTTGAGCTGCAACTGGAAAATACATACTGAATATAAAAAAAGAAAGAAAGAAAAAAATAAAGTCCTCCTTAACCTTTCTGAAGAATGATCCAGAAGATATCCTAGGGACACCTACTATAGATGCACTTTTCAAATTAAAGGGCTTTATTCTACATTAATTTCTTATGCAAGTTTTAAACGAGCTCAACATATGATTCAGGTCTTTAAAGGCTCCAGGGCTCTCTAGGATTAATTCACTTTTCTTTTCACACATAAATTAATTGTTTTGTGTTCTCAAAAACAGCAAACAGCACATAAATCAACCAGTTTAGGAGAGACACGAGGCTGGTACCTTTTGCAAATCACTGAAGTTCACTATTTACACTTCATTATTATAACGTAACTTTAAAATTAATAACATATGTCCTACTTTTTACAGCTTTTCCTTTAAACGGGTTCCTTGAATACACAACTCATTTTAGCAATTTGATTCCCTGAATGGCAGAAGTTGTGGAGCTGTTCTTCCAACACCATCTTTTCCAGTTAATAATTCAATTATACATCACTAACGTATTTTCAAACATTCCCACTTAAAAACAGATAGTAAAAATAGATAGTTCCTCCCCCACCTCACCAGGCATTTTGCCTTAATCCTTGTAAAAGTGAGATCTGCAGATGGAAAGAAGGGAAAAAGATTTACAGAGGGAAAGAAGGGAAAATCTAAACCTGCGAGCCCCAGAGCCACAGCAGGCTGTGCCAGTCCACAGGCTCCCCCCAGGCACTCCTGCTGAGCACGCACAGAGGAATCTCATTTTTTTTGGACTCCAAAATGTAATCCTGCTTACTTCTAAGCTAAACAGCAGGGTTAAGCAGGTACTTTCCCTTGTATCTTTGCCCTGTGCCAGCAGAGCCAGGGCAGCGCTATATAGCCCTACTCACCGAGCAGAGAAGTCACTGCTTCAGGTTAGGTCTGAGCCCTCCTCATGCATCCTGGCAAAATATCCCCCAGCAAATGACACTTTCAGCAAGGGGGGCAAGCGTAACTTACGGGCACTCGGAGCAGGACAGGGTTAGAAGCAGACCATGGCAGGTGCCGCGCTCCTGCCTGAACACGGGTGTCCCAGCACGCGTTCATCTCGAGGCAATAGAGAAAAATTAGAGCCAGAACCTCGCTCCAAAAATAACTGATTCTCCCTCTGCCCTTCCCAGAAATAGAATATGAAACCGCAGCATCTTGGCCAAATTGGAATTTGCATAGTTCTGCGAAGCATTTCCTTCAGTTAGGAATGATTTAATTATTCTTCGCTTCCTCTTCTAGAAATCATTCCTGGATAATGATGTTAGCATAGAGCAGATATGTTTCAGTCAAGAAATAGATGTAATTCAGTGCCAGAAGGCTTTTACAGCTTTTTTTTTTAAAAAAAGAAAAAATAAAATAATTTTGGACACTTCTAAATAGAAGTAACAGTATAGAAAAGGTTAAGTATTTAATTGCTAGCCTGAGACACCGGAGTGTTGGGTGTTTTAAACTGGTGCACCGTCAGCCCCTGAAGAATTAGAGGACAACCACAACACTCATGTGGCCCAGAGTCTTACATTTTAAATAATTATTAAATAATGACAAGCTATATTACCTCCAGAGAATTGTTTATCTCTGCAAATTGAATCACTGAAGCCAAAGCATGGTAGAGCTAAAATACTTCTGGTATAGAAAGGAAGACTTATTACTGCACCTTACCTTGGACCTTAGAAACTGTGAATCCTCTGTGATAGCTAAATATAGCTTACAACGAGCTGAATCTAGCTTTTATTATTCAAGCAACAAGCAAAATAACCTGCCATAGCAATGAATTGTACACCTTGCCTTAATTAAGCGGAGAAAAGTATTTTCTCTTTAAAGCTTGCTTGGACTGGTGCTGAAAAGACAAAAGAAATTTGGAATTTACAAAGGGAGCACAACAGTTTGTGTCTGAGAAAAATCATAGAACGGAACATAAGGAGTTTTTCTCTGAACGTGGGGAAAACAAGACTATGAACGTAAGTACAGCCTTCGTATCATATACCAATCTTCTAGTACATAATAGGGAGTCATAAAACATTTCCAAAGTTCAAAAAGTACCTGAGCTGAAAAAGTGCTTTGCCTCAATTCTTGTGGGAACAATTGGAGCAAATGCTGTATTTGGTGCGTAAACATCTTCCATCTCAGGAACAGAATGTCTAACGTTTTCTTTCCTAAAACAAACAGCATTGGCTTTTGCACTAAAACACATTTGCTGCATACCAACTATATATTCAGCAGCTCCACTAACAGAACAAGTTCTATGGAGCTTTTCAGTATTTAACTGAATTTCCAGAATCTTAACTTTAATTTCTGAATTATTCCCGGATTCTTTTTTCTTTCCTCAGTTTAACAGTCAGAACACAAAGCTATTCTGTGTGAGATAAAATGCAAAAAAAAAAACAACAAAAAAAAACAGACTTTTGTGCCTACACCTTTGTATCATTTTGAAGTCGGCTGTTTTTTCTTTAGCTGGTGTTGGGTGCATGATGAGGTGACTCCATAAACAAAGTTATGTCAACCATATTTTTAATTTTTATTTTATTTTAGCAACGTGGAAGTTGGGTTTATCGCTGTATTTTAGGTTTTCCTGTTTCTAATATTTTTTTTTCCTTCAAAACATGAAGTGTCCTTGTCCATAACAGGGGGGTTGGAACTAGATGATCTTTAAGGTCTCTTCCAACCCCGCATCACGTTTGATTAACTTATTTTTCTACGTGTTCAGAAGTCCTCATTGTATATATTAAAGAAACTGAGTTTTGAAAGCACTGTGTTTTTGGCCATCAAGATACAGTTTTCCATCAGGCGTGGAGTGCTTTTTCTTTAGGATCTTCAGTGAAGTCACCTTGAGGCTTTTGTATACGTGTGTATACATATCTATATATCTATATATATGTAGTTCTCCAGTATTAGTCATTCTACACAAATGAGAAAGATGAGAAAAGTTTCAGAAGGATGTAAATCCAACTGATGTTGAAGGACAGAAGAATATACAAAAATGCTATTGCTGTTTGCTGAGATTGCACATCATTTTTATATTTAAATATAAATTAAAAAGTTACAAAGTCAGAAAAAAATTACATTATACATTGTATGTTCTTTTGAGCATTAATATACCGATATGAATCAACGTTTGAACACTGATCTATGAAACAAGCTATTACAAAACACAGTGGTTAGTTCTAGTCACCCAATGTGTTAGTGGTATTGCACACAAACAATATTTTTAGAGGATAATAAACACAGATTTCAAAGCAGCTTAATCGTGTGTCTACTATCAGCTAATGAGAAATTCCCTCAATGACACTAAGCTGGACTTTGTTACTTATAATGACTGATCTGACAATCGCCATGTTTAACTGAAATATTAATTGTCATTCCCATTTCTCCAGATTCCTAGAACTCCAGATGAGCTGTGCACTGATGTCTGTCTTTGGCATGGACTCAGGGAATGCTCAGAAGCGAACCAAGAAGGCATTGCTCCATCTCACCCGTGTGCACAGCCAGCCATGCTACGTAGCTCTAGGCAGCCAAACCCAGATGAGTAAGTCTTGCAGCTGTTTCCCTTCACCTAGACTGAGACTGTGGAAGTCACACTTGAGAGGAAAAAACAACTGTTTGCAAAATGCTCTGCAACTACTCTTCAATGTAAGTTAAAAACCATGGGAATTGTTCTTTGGGAATTGTACAACACATATTCATCTGCCCCATCAGCTTGCCTTGATTTGTGCCTCCTCCAACAGTTCGCACGGTGATATTGTAACAGGTAAACATTTGTGAAATATTTGGGGCACCTGTTAACCACTTTTACGTAATTCTTGTAAGAGAAAATCTATCACATTGGTACAGTGAATACATTTTGGGATTAAGAAAAAATGTTTCTTCAGTTTTCATGTATTCAATAAGCAAGCTCGAGAAAGACAGCTGCTTTTGAACCAGACTGTGTTTCAAATCTAGTTTATCGTGGCATGAAGAACTTGAAATGTGTCTCTCACCAAAAGATTTCCAAACGGAAAGGTAATAACACGTTAATTAGAAAACCCTTTACATAGTGAAAGGCTCCCACTGAAAGGCTCCCACTGAACAATTACTTTATATTTCACATAATCCTTTTCTAACACAATCTTTACATAGGGAAAAGTAAATGTGAGAGAAAGAACAACAGCATCGAAAACATCATATAAAATGTTGTATTTGAGTATTTTCCACGTAACAGTTAAATCTGTGGAGAACTGCCTCAGATCTTTAACAAACCAGGATAACACTAAAGAAACCTGACAGATGATACATTCAGTCTGTTCCAGTGAAAAAAATTGTAATTTAAAATGACAGATTATCAGAGAACTGTCAGCTGGTACACAAGATCAGCATCATATCTAGTCAAAAATCAAATGCAGGCTCTTTTTTATACATTCCGTTATACATATACAAAACTTTTTTCTTCCATCCAGGTAAGGCCAAACATCACATCTGATTCATGAAGGTGTTGTTCCAAGGCAAAAGACTAGACTGGCTGAGTTGACTAAGGGGACATAAAGGGAAAATTCACGATATACATACATATTGTGTATAAAGCAGCTTCAAGTCCTACCCTCGGCACAGAAAGCCTCCCAACATTCACAGTGCCAACTCTGCAGCCCTACACCTACTGGTGTAGCCAACCACCGTGAACAGTCCCATGCCCAACAGTGCCAAATGCAGAACTGCAGTTTATGACAATCCATAAAGGCTTGTCCCAAACTCAACACAGGCTGGGGGATGCAGGTAGCATTTAATAGCTCCTGGACAATGGAGCACAATCTATTACTAAACTAGAGCCTGCACTAGTGCAGGAACGGAATCGGACTTGAAGCCATCAAACAAGTTAACACTAGTTAACACCCTTCCCAGAGTCAGTCCATGGCCAGAGTACCTGGTGCTTGACACAGAGGTGTGTCCGTGTGTGCCCTTTTGAAGCAAGAGTGGAGTCTGGAAAGAAACTCGGCAGTTACAATTCATTTGTGCGCATATTCCTCCACAGACCTTTGTAGACAAAAATCAAATAAAATGCATACATTTCTTCCAAAATGTATTGTGAAATGACAGACTGTAGCATATGGAACTGAGAGACGTGAAATATTCACAGCTGTAACATTAGTTAAAGCATTGACCTAAGAGCAGATGAGCAGCTGATGAAGCTGTCCAGGTTGTTTCACGATTTTTTTCTCAAAAAGATACCTGACACAGTTCTACAAAACAGACAGCCCTTTTACATAATGCTGAATATCCAACCCTTCGCAGTCCTTCAGAGAGCCCTGCACTTTCCTCCACAAACGGTTGCTTTTAGCACTATATTAAGTCAGTTAAGTACTGTCACCCACTTTGTAGCCTCACACAGAACTACAGAAACCAAGCCAAGATAGTGTTTTGAACTAGAAGACCTATTAAACAGTATGAATCAAAACCTGATCTCTGCTGATACTCATGTTAGCAAAGCAGGCTGAACTGCAGCAGCTAAGGACAGCCTCTCACTTCAGCACACCTCATTGTATTAATTCACGTAAGTCAAGCATTCGTAGTATGATTATGATCACTGTCAACTCACAGACTATAGTGAACAGAGTAACTGTAGTTAGACAATGTGGCATCTGTGGCATAATTCTAATCTAACAGCTGAAAGGAAGCCTGCAAACAACCTGAAATGCACTTTTGAAAATAATATAGCTAGAAGAATCTTTCAGAAATCATCTAGTCTACCCTCCTACCTGTATATTTTTGAAAATCTCAAAATTGTTGATCAAACTTATATGGAAGATACTTTTTTATCTGATATAATTACATTATTTCTTTACCTACCAATAGGCAAAGTATGTACGTGAGGGAAATCATTCACAAAAAAAAGTAGTTACTTCCCTTTGAGGCTGGCAGACAATCCGAAAACTTTTTTAACCATGCTCTTTGTCCTTCCTTGTTTCTTTGTATAAGGCACTGCAGCCTATTTGTCTTATCGAATCAGACTTATTAAGGGTCTCATCTTCACTAGTTTTGCCATAAAGTTCTCTAGGAGTTTGAGACTGTAACATTCCAAGCTCTAAAGTGACTCTTCAGTGAATAGCAAGATTTAAAAATGAGATTCTTCTAAGTTGGACAGAACAGAAGAACAATCCTTTCCTTCCCAAACCACTTGAAACAAATTGCCAGTTACAGCAATTATAATTTTTCATACACGAAGCTTTCAGTCTCTTGGTTCTTAGTTAATTAGTTCTCCAACACTGAAGAGGCTTGAGCAGTAAATAAAATGTCTAAAAAGTAAACAGAGAGGGACAAAAAAGGAAACACATCTCAAGAAAATTATTTCCCACTCTCTCAAAAGAAAAACATCTCTCTGCATGTAGTGAACCACTCATTTCCATGAGTGAGTTTTCTTCACTGCAAATTAACAGGCCCTCCCCAACTCTAAGGAAGGTTCTGAGGTTTAAAGTTTTTAACAGACATTGAACACAGACAAGTCCCTGTGAAGTAGTATCACAGTTTTCCTATTACCTAGCTTATATCTCTTTTTGCAGAACTACTAGAGTTTTTTTTAGCCCCATTTCACAAAGATTTCAACTCAATCTTTTATAAAAGGATAACTATAAATAGTCTCTTTGATTAAAACCCTTAAGAGCTGAGAATGCTGGAAAGGGAGGTAGACTTTATCCACTTTTCAGCACTACAAATTGGAGGCTGGAAGGGCTTAATTACCAAGATATACTTAAGAACACACTAAGGGCTGCTATAAAAATTACTCCAGTTACAGAAGCACCATAGACATCACTCCACCAGAGAAACAGAAAACCATCACATTTACCTATTTTCAAACACCACTCCTGTAACCTCTAAGACAAACAGAAGCTTCACACCATGCAACAGTTGTGCTGCACATGAAGAAACCTTTCTCTGAGGTGGCTTAACAGAACCTTTTACACCAGCCAAGCCAAGGATTTCCTTTGTTCTCACTTTGAAATCTCAAAGTTGAGAGACGCTGTTTGTATAATCTAAAGCAACAAAATAATGTCAGCCTATTAACTTAGAAGTGTCTCGGGCAGAAAGAAATACTTTTACCCATGATTTGGATTTGAACGTGGAATTCGTGATTTAGCATGATTTACACATTCACTGTCCTAAAATGGGAATTCATGGTTTTCCTTATGCTTTTGTCTGTGATGATGTATTCTCATTTATGATACCATATTGATTTTTACAATTACAAATAAACCTGTAATTCACCGTTATTGTTCAGTGAAATAATATCTGTTAACAGTCAAGAAGTCCTTATGTTCTCAGTACTCCTGGGCCAAGCTTTTTGCAATGGTGCTCAGCTGGATATTTGAAGTTCCTTCATATATCGTACCTGAAATCAGAAGAGAATAAATTAGAAGACTATAAAACTTTGGTGAATATCTGAAAAGAGATCAAGATATTATTCTAACAGACCAACTACAACATTTATAATTATGAAGTGAAGCTTTACTGAGCAAGTTCTAGGAGCAGAATTAATATTTGCTTAAATGTTCATATCTTACTATCTGCAGTAATCAAAATACTTTTATTTTGGTACAACACAACAACGAGAAAATTTCCTGAAAAGCAATACCCAGGTAACCACCAAAAAGTTAACTATTAACAAATGATATCAGCAATAAAGTCAAAGGGTAACATTGTTAGAAATGTCAGTGTTAGGTTCAGAAATTATACTGGTAAACACATCTTGAAAATAAAATTCTACATAAATTCAGATCTTTAAATTAAAGATACTACCTTGATTTGTTTTTGAACTGGAATTTTCCTAATGAGACTGGAAACAATGTGTGTCTGTATATTATTAATATCTAATTAAACACTGTTACTAGCCGTACAAACAGGGCTATTTATACCTAAAGTTTTACCTTGTCATAACAGTCTTTTGATCACTGTTGATCACAGTTCTTAAGGAAAAAAGTATCTTTAAAAATAGCCAGTCTTGCATGCCCAAGCTTTAATAATACTAATGCTACAAGAAATGCCTGTTAAGAAGCTACCACTCACCAATCTTGCAATCACGGTAGTATTTTTCGATTGGATAATTTTTTGTGTATCCAACACCACCCATCCATTCAATGCATTTACTAGTTGTCAGTGTGGCAACCTATGAAAACAGTTATAATTTCAGGATTGAACTTCTTGAAGGTGGTAGTAAATTTTATTCTCTGCAGCCATTTAAAGCAAACACAAAATAGTAAATAAAACAGTAAACTAGAACAAGTGAGAAAATGACACTGATATGGTTGTATTCATTGTCACACAAATAGCATTATTCTAAATCAGAAGACATCACAAATTCACTAGCCATTATTGCAACATTTCATACGCTACACTGTAAGACAAGCAGAAACATGCAAAACAGTAATTACGAAGAGGCAGAAACAATCCAGTTCTGAATCTTACTTACTAAGCCTCACAGCTGTGACCAGTAGAGTTGAAATTATCACAAATAAAGTCTCACCATACCATTTCCATGGCCATAAAAAGAGAATTCTGAGAATTCTCCCAAATGAGTAAAAATACTAATTCATTTTCTCTTTTAATGGGGCTCCTCTTTTTTTTGTGTGTGATTTTATTTTAGCCATGGAAGAAGAAACTGCTCAAGTCTCTACTTTAATTTCTCTAAGAACAAGAAACAAGATAAAAGTACACCCAAAGTTTTCACAGCAAAATGTGAATTAAAAGTGGCATATTCAGTAACAGACGAAACTTTCAAGCAACAGTGAAACAAATTTATTGAATAGAGAAACTGGAAGTTACCTCTGCAGCATAATATTTGGCCATGCTTGCCTCCTTTATGAATGGCTTTCCTGTTTCTGCAAGACGGGCTGCATTGTAGGTCAACAGCCTCGCAGCCTCCAGCTGTGTGGCCACCTGAGCTATCTGATGTTGCATTCCCTGCAATAAGCATACCACAAGTCAGACAGAACTGGAATTGCTAGCAAGAATCACTTTTTCTACCACAAAGGAACTTATGTATGCTCTAAAGTTGAAGGTTTCAGATGGACTGGTAATTTCACGTGCCTCTGCATTTGTGACATCCACGTTGAGAAAACTCTGAGCCACCTATGTCCCTTTAGGAACCTCTTCTCCTTCCCTCTTCTTGGATTCAGGAGTCGTAACTTCTGCCCTGACTGGCTAGCTGGGAGGGTTCAACATGAACCTACCCGAACCCATGAGCAGCAAGGAAAATTTCACCCAAACCTCAAACCTCTCTTTGGCAGCACAGGGACAGGGGTTGGTCAAAGCCATATATTTATTTTGCAGCTAATGAGAACATTCATACATTAGCATGTCTACATCCCTGATGAAGCATTATACAGACTTGAAAAAAGTACCTCTTAAATAAAGTGGAGAACTACAAAGGTGACAAGTACTACTTCCCAAGCCCTGCACACATGAAACAAAAATTAGGAATGGCAAAGAAAGAAGTAGAGAGGACATGTCTGATGAGTGGATTCAAGGGGAAAGAAAAAGGTGATGGAACTCACCTCTAAATGGCAGGTATTACAGAAGAATAGGATTATTTAAAGTGACCCAAACATTACAATGATTGAAAATGGCCATTTAGTAGTCTAACTTGCTCCTAAACATAATGAAATCTTTCATCTTATTAGAACATTAACACTGCTCCCTAAAAATTGCAAAAATATATAGGCAGGTCAAAATAACAAAATGATTTGGCAATTACAAATTCCATTTTCCATTCAAAAGACGCAGTTCCAATCATTTCCTAGATATCTGTGGGTACTTCCTAAAATTTGTATAAATTATGAGTAGTACTAATGTTCCTTCCCTTCAGCTGAAATGTAGGTTTCTTTTAACAAGAAAATTACTATAGTAATTACAATTATACATCTTCCTTATTAAACTATACATCATTTTTGCAACAAAGAGTCTTTTTCATTTTAAGATACAGATATTATCATGGAAACTAAATGTCTTTGTATAACACAGGAAATATAATAATTCAATCAGTTTTCCTCATCTTTTTATACTTTCTAGTGTCTCAGAAAAGGCCTTCTCCTACACCTCATGAAAGCATATAAAAAGTAGAACACATTCTACACACTGTGAGATTAAAATTTGAAAGGAATCCCATGTGTATTATTTTCCAAAGCAGTAAATGAATTATTATAAAAAGAGTTACATTAATACTGTTTTGAAGTTTTAAATGATTTATACTCTACTTGGAAAAACACATAGCACTAGATTTATAGATTTTACATGGCAGATGAATGCTGATCTGAAATTCTTCTGAAAAATTCTTCTCAAATATGAAGCAGAGAAATGACAGCTTGACCACAAATTAGGCAAGTCGGATAACTCATTTTACCAACTACCGTGATCACTATTACCGTCTTAGAGAAAACTTCCCATGAGTTCATTATCAAGTACCTGGAAATCGAATATGCTTTTCCCAAACTGGACTCTCTCCTTTGTGTAGGGAATTGTATGGTCAAAACACCCCTGCGCCAATCCTAACATCTATAAAAAACATAAGGCATATATTCAGTAAAAATTAGTTGCCTGAAAGCACCTTACAGAGATAAGAGTAGTTGTGCTTCTTCCAGTCAGGCAGCTCATATCACCTGTGTAAAAACCTTTGTGTGCAGATGAAAGGTATGGGCCAAATGTGGTTTTGCAAATAGTAAATGTTTTCAGAACCACTTCTCATTTTATAGAAAGTTCTAGATTGTGAGAATTAGCAATTTATTTCAGAAGTACAAGAATTAGTGTAATGGAGGGAGAAATAATGTTTGTTCCAGCATAGTCTAGGAAAAACAACTCAACAGAACAATTTTAGAAGACCCACTGTCTTTTCACATGCTCTCTTCACTCAGCAGCAAAGACATGAAAACACACTTGTTACCTTGGAGGATTATACCTGGGAAATTTTACTATTTTACATAGTAAAATTTAAGAACTAACTTCCATCTACCCTAGCGTTTGACTTGTTAGCCTAAAGAAACATCATGAAATCTGGAAAGTAAACTCATTTAAAACTTTTTAAATAGCCATTTTTGAAATTTTATTCCCTTCCAAACAAGGCAGTAAAGAAAGGACCCTGCCTTTCACGTATCCCAGAATATATAACTTTTAGTAAGTAATACCAGTTTGTTTCATTATATGACTAATATCTATCTGAATGCATTCTTTCTATCTAGTTTCTGTTCTAAGAAGAACAAAAATAGGGAATTAGCTTAAGGGAAACATCAAATAATGAAAAAAAGGTTGATTAGTAGCATGAACAAGTATTAAAAGAGCAAAGTAACAGAATATGGTAAAATTGGAATCTCACAAAACGTAAAGTCAAGATGGGATACTTAAATATGGCAGTTAGCTCTCACATCAAGTGGCTCATGTCAAATTACTTTTAATCATGTCCAGTAGTGTATCGGTATTTTTGGGTAGGTCTGCATATTAACCTGAAAGCCAAGACCCCAAGAAGGTAAAAATGTGACTCTGACTGCCTTAAGACATTTAATTCTTTTTCAATTAAGGTTCTGGAAAAAATAGCAATATATACAAAAAGGTGTATGTGGGAAAAGAACGTAAGAAAATAATGTAGTATGCTGCTAATTAGCTGTACTGGCATACTTGTTGCCTTCTTATATAAACTCGTGTAGATGAACTAAATATATTAACTTCAGCACATCTGAAACTGTTTGCACAGACGTAATCACATTTTTATAAAATGCTCGTTACTTTTAAAGTTATCACTACCGCAAAACTAAATTCAATACTACAGGGCTTTAGAACTGCTGTTCTTGTCCATTCAAGTATATTTTTCATAATTAGAAGGTGCCAAAAAAGTAGTAACTAAGATATAACAACTACCCGATGTTAACTTTTAATTAGGTTATAAGTCTAACTTCGAGTAATTAAGAGAAAAAGGCAGACCATGTATTTTACTGCCAGAACATCTATATTATTTATATCTCTGGGAACACGGAGGCCCACAGCTCTAGTTGTTAAATGCCATATCTAACAAAGTTTAATCACAGATAATTTTCAGAAATGATGGAAAAGCCAACCCATTTAGCAGCATAGTATATTACCATGTGGAAAGTCTGTATTTCACAAGGACTATCTGCAAAATGGAGCAAAAGGTAAGGGAGATTGGTAGTACTCGGCCGCACCTCGAGTACTGTGTTCAGTTTTGGGCCCCTCGCTACAAGAAGGACATGGAGGTGCTCAAGCGAGTCCAGAGAAGGGCTACGAAGCTGGTGAGGGGCCTGGAGAACAAGTCTTACGAGGAGCAGCTGAGGGAGCTGGGCTTGTTCAGCCTGGAGAAAAGGAGGCTCAGGGGTGACCTTATCGCTCTCTACAGGTACCTCAAGGGAGGCTGTAGCGAGGTGGGGGTTGGTCTGTTCTCCCACGTGCCTGGTGACAGGACGAGGGGGAATGGGCTTAAGTTGCGCCAGGGGAGTTTTAGGTTGGATGTTAGGAAGAACTTCTTTACTGAAAGGGTTGTTAGACACTGGAACGGGCTGCCCAGGGAAGTGGTGGAGTCACCATCCCTGGAGGTCTTTAAAAGACGTTTAGATGTAGAGCTTAGGGATATGGTTTAGTGGGGACTGTTAGTGTTAGGTCAGAGGTTGGACTTGATGATCTTGAGGTCTCTTCCAACCTAGAAAATTCTGTGATTCTGTGATACAGATGCATCACACCCTACACAGCACACCTACATCCAGAGCAAAATACAAAGAAGAGATTACTTGTAAAAGTAAATTCAAAATATAAAAGCTTGTCATAGGCTATTTTATTAAGACGCTGAATCTGATTTCCACTGAAATAAGCATCAGTCTGAGATCCAAACTGATTTGACAACAAAATGCAACATTTGGAAGTAACTCCAAAATCAGCAAATATTTTCTCTAAGATGCCATAAGGTACAATTTTCAAATGCAACAATGAACTAGGACACTTCTGCTACAGAAGTTTATACCTATTTTAAAAATAAGTTGACTTTTAAAAGTAAGTTGTTGAGAAAACATCAGTTAGCATAGTGTCATGTTTGGCAATCCCATCCAATTACAGTTGGAAGCATTAATTGTGTACATTTCACTATGTTAAATTTTCCAAAGAGCTAGTCTTCTTCAAAAAATAAATGTGCATAATGGGAGATAAAAATGTTGATGCATTTCAGTAGCAGTAAGTTAACCACCAAAGACAAACTAATTGCCATTTAATGTTTTCTAAATCTACTGCTTGTATCACCAAAGGAGAATTTTATCATTTGCAGTTGTTTCTGTATGTTACTGTAACTTAGACACAGAGACAGTGACATCTAGTGGCAATGTAGTTTTTAATAAAGGATTTCCTAAATAGTTTATCCTTACTACCTATAAATACTCTGTAAGTTTCCCTCCAAATTCAAAATTATACACTGGTGGTATCCAGTATTAAGCAATGTTACCCACCTGTGCAGCAATACCTATTCTTCCGCCATTTAGCATTCCGATTGCATACTTATAGCCTTGTCCCACCTGTCCAAGGATGTTGGTCTCAGGAACCTAAAGAATAAAACCACTCAGTTATTCCTGTTCTGTTCATCTTTGCAACTGTTAGAAGTGTTCTCTGGTGAATTAGCATATATTTTGTTTAATATTCCCCATAAATGATGGCATAAAACATTTGACATTTGATTCCTAGAATATCCGATTAGAACATTCCCTGACATACATGATTGTAAACTGACAATTGCGAAAAACTATCACATTTTAGAACTTAATCCTACTCAAGATTTTTGAGAAACAGAGAGCAAAGAGCCAGAGAAATCCAAATGATGGGAGGGGGAAAAGCAGGAAAAGAACTGGGAATTTAGTTAACAGACTTTCTGTACTTGTGGTCAAGCTCAAGTCATATACAAATTTAGCTATTGAAGCATAACAGCTTACAATACCTTAACATTTTCAAATGTTACTGGGCAAGTAGAAGATGCTCTGATTCCAAGCTTATCCTCCTTCTTCCCTATATGTAGTCCCTCTGTGTTGCGATCTACTATGAAGCACGTAATTCCCCTGTATCCCTAGGATGAATTAAAAACAATCAAAAACTGTTTTTTCTACAAGTACTAACAAGTATATGTAAATATCAAATTCCAACACTGAAATTTTATACCTGCTTAATAATACACTAGTAAATAAAACACTCTCACCATCACCTGCTCCCTCTATGTCTACTAATTGTGGTTTAATAAAGGCCAAATTAAATCCTTCTATTCCACAGAGAAAATAGAACAGTCTTAGAAGTTCTCTTGGGAAGACGGGAGGCTAGTACTATGTCCGTGAAACAGGAAAGACTGTAGTGCCTGGCTGTTCTGGAAAACACTGGGAGAGCAAGATAGCACTGTCTGGAACATGTCACCAACAGTAGGCTGCAAGAACAGAGTGTGTATTTAGGCTGAAGCAGTCAAAGGAATAATGGCTGCAAGCCTACCCGTCAAATTATTCTGTGGGATGCAAGATTTTACTTAAGTCCAATTACTTCAGCTATGATTCCCATGAAAGACTACAAATACACGCTTCCTTTTAAGGTTGTTCAAAGAGCACTCACTGATGAGATTGGTGTCACCGGGAACTGTGTCTGAATATTCAAAGTGCATTGTAATTGGAAGTACTGTGCAAGACCTGACCAGACACCCAGAACTGGTGGGTGCATTCACCTTATGATTCCAGTCTGCAGAACGTGAATTGCACTACCTTTTATTTTACAGTAGTGGGAATATATTTTATAAAGTATTCTTAAATAATTATGACGATCTAAAAAAAGCCTCAAAGAGTTAATAATTTGGTATTCAGATGATGATTTGGACAGGACACTAAATCATGTACATGACAATACACAGACTATACAGCCAGTCTAAATTCTGGCATCTCTATGGACAGCATTTCCCTCTGTTGGAACCACAGGGCTCTCTCTTACGCAACATTCTACAAGGCCTAAAACAAGTGTGAGGTGCTCTGGGCCATGTTTTTTCTCTTCCTGTCCCTAATCCACAGCATATTCCCTTATTAGGAGGGGAACACAGTGAGGCAGGAAACAGCCTGTTGTTCTTGAGGAAGAGTTGTGTTTTATTAAAGAGGAGGCTGCTCTTCAGATCTCACTTTAATGACAGCCCAGCTCAACAAATGGGCGCTGCTAGTGCAGAGTGTATATTTCGGTACACAAATCCATGGTGGTCTGGTCTTCATTTATACTGATGTCAACTGTTACTTAATCCTTGAACATCAGTGACTTAATTTCCTTCTTGAATATTTAAATGTAAAAACAAACATCTAACTTTAAGAAGAAAATGCATTATGTATTTTTTTAATTTTAATTTTAAATTTAAAACTAAATTTTTAAGTTTAAAGTTTTAAATTTTAATTTAAAAGATAAGCATCTTCAAATAATTATTTTAAGAAAGAGATACTGGAAGAAGGTCAAAAAATAAAAGTTCTAAACAATTTAGTTTTGTACGTGATTCTTTCTCTACTCTAGCGGTACAGCATATTTTAAAGTCTTCAGTTGACTTTTGAGTCTTTACTACCTATATTCAAATTAAGTGACAAAACTTGAAACATGCATATTCAGATTTTTTTTTTTTTTTTTGCTTTTTAACCTGACCATACTTTACTACTATTGTACACTTGTTAATTACAAAGTGTCTAAGCTCTGTTTTGCCTCTTATGAACAGCAACTTGTCTGTTAGGTCAGAAGTGCCACAAACAATCTATCTGTCCTTCCATTACTCAGAATAATACCAATGCATGCTGTGCTCTTCATCTAAGCAATTATGATTCTGACGTTTTTATTTTCCCTGGTGGGTGGAATTTATTAAATTGCTCAGCAAGTTCTTTATTTTTGTCGGGAAATGTTTTAAAGGTTTGTTCTCAGCTAGGAAAAGGTACAAATATTAACCTTTAGCACCAAATTATTAATATAAAATCCACAGTATCATATATCATCAGTTGTCACTGAAAATGCAACTATTCTTTAGTAACTTACTGAGGCGGGATCTGTATTTGCCATCACAAAGAAAACTCCAGCATGTTCTGCTAAGCTAATCCACATCTTTGAGCCATTGATAATATAGTAGTCTCCCTTCTTTTCAGCACGAGTCTTCAAAGAAAAAGCATCACTGCCAGAACCAGCCTCCGACAAACAGAAACTGCCTATCTGTCAATTAAAGGGGAAAAAAATCATTTTACTTGTTTTTGAATATGCAGGCACAACTTAGAAGGAGTTATGCAACAAAAATAGATACCAGCAAGCACAAGCTTCTTAAATTCAAACATTTTAACCTAGAAATGCTATGTAATTACATGTCTCATACTCAAGTGCTTTAAAGTTCTTTTCCACAGTAAATTAAGTTTTAATGACACTAATATGACCCTTTCCACTTTTGCCTCTCAGCTACTGATGACAGGACGCATCTGTATCACCCCAGATCTCAGCTCTAACGAGCATCTCAAAGTTCACACACAAAGATTATTTTCCAATGCTGCAGTCACCCCATTGAGTTACTGAAAAAAAAACCACTAATGCTATGTAAATATTGAAAACTATATTATGTAAAGTGTGACTTTGACTCACTGTATCTTTAGACACTCTGGGCAAGTAAGTTCTCTTTTGTTCTTCTGTTCCGTATGTGGTAAACAACCTATTTGTTAGTGTATTTTGGAGTTCACATAGAAGAGCTACAGCTGGATCAACTTTGGCCAATTCTTCTACCACCAATATGACCGAAAAAAATGAAGCTCCGGTTCCTCCATATTCTTCCCCAAGCTCAATACTCATCAGCTGAAAGGTAAAAGATGCAAAGATGTCAGTCTTTCTCATTAGTTCTCACCAACAACTTGTTATTCTAAGCAGACACTTAAGAGATTAAAAGAAATACCATAGAATGCAAATATTTCCAGATCCTTCCCCACAGACCCACCTTCCCTCAATACCCTTAAAAAAACCTAACAATTTATCAGAGAAGTTGATAAATGACTTATGCAAGAAATAACAAACAAATGCAGTATACAGGTCAATCATCACTGACTAATTTGATTGCATTCTGCAGAATGGCAAAACCTCATGACGAGTATTTAGTCATCATTGTATAAAGTGATGTTCTCATCACAGAAAAGCTTTAGGTTTGATAGCAGGAAAGGCTACGGGGAACGATAAACAGGTTATCTGCAACACAAGCCCTTGAGGTTGCCCAAAATGGACACAGAGGACTCTTGATATCCTTTTCCAGCAAAACTTATCAAAGTCATGTTGTTTCTAGGATTCTATGCAATTCTGTTTATCGAAGGGGGAAAAAAAAAGAGGTGGGATAGAAAAGGAACTCAAGATGAGGAATGTGGTATGAGAGTGGTAAGATGAAAAGAGTATAATAGTAAAAGATGGAGAGAGAGAATGCAGTAAAAGAGGATAGAAAGTTGCCCTGGTGTTGATAAATTCAAAATTTTCAACAATTGATCAATTAATTTGACTTACATCTCTCAATCTAAAAATCTGAAAAGCGGACAGCTAGAAATCCCTATCAGCAGTGTCACCTTTTGATTAAAAGATTAAGTAAAAGTGTGCAGACCCCTTGTTCAAACAATCCCTTTATTACAGAGTCTTCCATTTTCGAATTCTCATCCATTTTTTGCACCAAAGGTGCAACTCGTTCCTGAGCAAACTTTTTCACTGTAATGAGAAGAAAAAAAAACTGTGTAAGTATTCTAACACTCGTGGATCAATTTAACAGTCATATGGTATTTCTGAGAGGCTATGAATATATTCTCTGACTCTCCCAGCCAATTTAATAAAAGGACAAGAAGTTGCCCAAGTGAAGCAGAGTAATGTGCCACAATGCTCAATTATCTGAACTCAGCCACATGTCTGTGAACTGAAACAAATACTTCCTATAGACTCAAACTTCAAAAGCACCTCAGCAACACTTACATGACAGTAAGTGACAGGAAAAAAAAAAAGAAAAAACATTTCAGATACACCCCTTATTTTGTTAGCTGTATCCTGTTTTTATAAATTTAATCTGCAGTTTGGGAAGATGTCTCAGGCTTTAAGA
This sequence comes from Oxyura jamaicensis, assembly GCF_011077185.1. NCBI lineage: Eukaryota > Metazoa > Chordata > Aves > Anseriformes > Anatidae > Oxyura > Oxyura jamaicensis. The sequence goes on along the minus strand of NC_048898.1, from coordinate 31,558,977 downwards.
CATGTTGAGTGTACACGATCCTGTAAATAAAACTGTTCCTGTTCAGCCTGAGCCTTTTATAAGCTCTCTCCCAAATGTGCAGGTTCTCAGTCTTTCACCTTTGCTCTGAGGACTCCTCTTCATGCAGGCGTGCCTGCATTGCAGACACGCAGATCACATCTGTCACCATTCTGGGTATATGTGAAATCTCAGAAAACCAGCTGGAGCAGTTACCTGTAGCTGAACTAAGTGCTTGAGAAAGGGCACGAGTCAATGTCAGGCTACTTCGTTGCTGTGAAAGCAACAGCTTCAAACAGTTAATATTTATTTATGCAGAGTAAACTGCACCATGGTATGTGGAACTGTGCTATGGTAGTACGGAAAAAACTGAAATAACATTACATTCTTCTCTTGTGAACAAGAGCAGCTTTAAAATTAAGCAAAATCAGACAAAATTTCCCTTCTAGCTAGACATTTCTGAACTTTAACCCCACAGAAAATAGGTACCCATGTTTTTCAGCATTGTTTCCTCTTCAGTGAATGTTTGAAGCGGAGCATAGACAACTCCATCACTGGCTAGATTTGGTGCAAGTTCTGATTTGGAGGATCTAAAGACACATGGAGAAGCCCTCCAAGAAGCTGCCAAGTATGCTGGTATATTTCTTTTCAGCTGTTGAAAACAAATACAGAACATCAGAACAGTTAATAGAATTTTTATCTGTAGACTACTTTAATACTTAATATATTAATCCCAAAAATACTGTTTTACCCAATGCATTTATTAAGTAACAGAATAGGAAATATAACTTACACTCAATTTACCTGACCATCTACTAATACAAAACAATTTTCCTTCTTGAAGTTTAACACTATATTCTACAAAATATTCATAACATGAATTTTAGTCAATTTTAATTTTTGCAGCACAGAAATCTCACTGATAGTACTTATTCTTAAAGATGATTTTGCAAGTCTGCTGCAACACTCATAGTAATATGTGTATATTTTGACAGAATTAATCTCTTCATTTACATACATAAAATAGAATGACTTTACAAAAGACCAGTCAGCTTTAATAACAGATAATAACAGATTTAATAAACTTTTAAAATAAACTTATTTATGTGATTTATGATTAACCTCTCCCCTCTCAGGAACTTCTTTCCGTCCACCCATGACATAACAACCTCAAATGGCATCAAGAAGCAGTGGTTATCCACCCAAGACAGCAGAGGTACTACACAGTGTTCTACTGTACGGGGAACTGCATTAAGCACTCAGTGCAAACCCTTAGAAGCCATGACCAGAAAGCAGCTTTTGGGAGCAAGCTACACGTGCTGATTGTTAAGTGGGTGGACACAGATAACCTGATAGAATTAGTTTTGCCTCTTGGAGAGCTATAAACTGCTTAATATTCAAATAATGACTCAAGTAGGTAACAGCATGTCCTAGAAAGGAGCCCATTTTTTGGTTTGAAAGTGAATATACTTTCAACAGTTCTAGGATTTTTAAAAAGTTAATATAATAAATTTGAGCTAGCTCAAAAAGTAACGGGCTAACAGCAACTACCCTGCTGCAAAACTTATTTTGCAGTACTGAAGAAGAACAGCTCGACTGCCTGACCTCAAAAGAGGCAAGACAGAAAAAAGGCTTTGCTTTCATAGCTCCCCAAACCCATCTAACTCTGTGGCTAATGTCTTCAGATCAGATCTTGGCTTGAGATTTCTTTCGCTATTGCTATGTCAGTCTGAAGTGCAGGCATTCATTTCTTATCAAGACAACTGCTGACAGAAACCCCTAGTAGAGACACAGCTGTGCCATAAAAATAACATATATCTGAACATTCTCCTGCCAACATACATTTTTGCTGGCATGCACTCTTAACCCCACAGCGAGCAGACCGACAGGCTGTGCTGTAAACAGACTGCTACTTAGCTCACAGAACGCAGGACAAGTCTGCAATGCACATCGTGATAGTAGCATTCCTCAAAAAATAGTAGAAACACTGGCGTCAGGAACTAAGAATTCTTCTGATCCTTTGAATAATTACTCTATGCCATATTAGCTTTCAATACCCGTCACCTCGCTGGCTGAAGAACTGATGTAAAACAGATCTATGGACTCCTTTTGTCTTAGAGACAAGATACCCAAGTCTATTACAAGCAAGGAACTCCAACATTAGCACTACCAGTCACGCATGGCAAAACAAAACAAAACAAAAAAAGTACAAAGTGGTAATAGAGAAGACAGATACTGCTGTGAACATTCAACGTTCATTCATATTCAACACCTCTGGTCACATAAAACAAATCCTGACTAGCGGGGCTGATTCAAAATACCAAGTTTAGATGATCCGAAGGGTTAGATAACTAACACTTTCAAATGAAGACTAAGTTACTGGAGTCACCACAAGTCGTCAGAGAAAACCAAAATAAGAGATGCTTAAATAGAGAAGAAATCCAAGGCAACCACGCTCTTGAAGCTATCAGTGAGGAACAGATTACACACAAAACATCCACCTATGGTAGGAATGCTCAAAATATAGATGTGCATTTATCTGCCAAAGTCAGTGTTCTTGGTAAGGTCCAAGAGGGAAAAACATAAATATATACATATATACACATGCATTTAACACCATGAGCTTCCTGAATAGTTAAAGGACTACAAATCACACATACTTCCTGCTTCTAGAATGCTTCTTCCACTACTTTATTTCCAAGTACAAAGAAAAGAGCATTTTTCTCTCATGTTGGCAAAACCAGTGACAAACCACTGAGAACGTTTCATCAGTACTGAAAACAAGCTGCCACAAAAAATGCACGGTGGCCTTTTAAGAATACAAAACTTTTTGAAAAGCTGCAAGTAGGTACGCTCATTATGCAATAAGCCAGTACTGTTGAAACAACTGGTAGTGCTCTGGGCATCACCTGTACTTTCCTTTATTGCACTTGAAGCTGGGATGCAGAATTACCAACCACGCAGGTGAACACATCACTAAACGCATGCAGAGCACTCTGCCCCGTGGGAAGCACAGATTTCGTCATCCAGAGAAAAACTAACAGATTTTTCTCATATGCTTTCAGGAAAATTGGTAGCAGCTCAGCAAGGACAAGCATAAGTGTGCGGAGATATGCTGGCCGAGGTGCCCTGCCACACACCTGGCTGGCAAGCAGCAGCTCTGCAGGATAAATAGCTCAGCGTTTGTTACAGCCTGTACTATGGCAGGGCTGCTCTTGGCAACACTGACAACGGTTTTGCAAAAGTTAGTGCGTAAGGTAGACGTCCCTTGAATTCACTTCCCCTGCCTGCCCCTTAGCAGAGACCATCTCCAGGCTTTCCCCCTCCTCATAAGCTCTCACTTTTGGCTCTTCCTCTGCAACTAACTCACTTGTCACACTGCAGACACAGCTTGATGGACACTTGTTGATGCCTTATAGAGATGGTGCTAGTTACTAAAAGGAATTATTTGTAACACGGTTACCTCAAAAAGTCTTAAAACCAGCAGGATAACCCTGAAATGAAACCTACGCTGGCAACCCACCCATATTCCTGTGGGTTGCCACTCTGTGCATTTCACTCCCGAGCATCAGCACGGTGTAGAAGCAATTGGCTTTCACTTCAATATTTAGATTAAAAAAAAAAAATCAAACAAACATCACTGTTTACAATTTTATTCTTAGAAATCATGCAGTCATATAGTATTACAAGTCCAGAGATTTAAAGATTTACACTACTCAAACGCTTTGATACCGCTTTACTGCTTTTTCCTCCTTTTCTTCCCTGCAGGTAAGGCAATGATTCGTGCTCCTAGAAGATTCAGGCTGCCTGCCCTATTAAAAGCATATGTTTGAAATGTGGCTCCTGGGCTGCTGATAAACCAAAGAAAATAAATGTTATCTCAACTCTCGCCTTCACCTCAGCTCTTTAAAAAATTAGCTTATCTGTTTCCCTTCAGCTTTACAATCTGAAACGAGATTTTAATGCCGGTGGACGTGGCAGCAGCATTAAGACATAAATAAATTAAAGGCCACAGCAGTGTGTATTTCCCTGAGCTCCCTTTCCCCTCCTCGATGACTCTCCCCCCAGCAGGACCCCAGCCACCCCCTTCCCAGCAGGGCAGCCCCACCACGGGCACCGGTTTATTTCCTCTCTTCCCACAATCTCATCGCTCCCCCAGCCGCTCTCCGAGAGGCCCCAGCCCGCCTCAGCCCCTCGCTGCGGGCTTCACCTTGGCGCCGCTCCTCAGCCACCCGCCCGCCGCCGCCGCCATCTTGTGGCACCGCCTCCTGCCGCCGTCTCGCGAGGCTGCAATGGGCAGGGCCGGGCCGGGCCGGGCCGGGCCGCGGGAGGCACAACAAAGATGGCGGCGGCCGGGGGCGGCGGCGGAGCGGGGCGGCGGCGGCTGTGGTGAGCGGCGCTGAGGGGCGGCCCCGGGGCCTCGCCCGCCCGCCCCTGACGGGCAGCGCCCGCCTCGGGCAGCTGGGGGTTATACCGGGGGGGGTCAGCGGCACCCGTGGGCGGCTGGGCGGTGAGGGGATCGTTGGTGTGGCCGTGTCGCCGTCGCCGTCCCGAGGAGGTGTTCCCGTCCCCTCGGCGGCGGCTGGTCCCGGCGCTGCACCTGCGGGAGGCTCGGGGGCGGCCAGCCCCGCTCCCCCTCCTGCTCCCTGAGAGGGTAGTGCCGGGACGAGAGTCCTTCGGGTCCTTCGTCTGCGGTGCTCTGCGTTTTAACGCGTTTTTACTGGAAAAGACGAGGTTATGTCAGAGATATACCCCCTTCTTAACCCCCCTCCCCCCCCCCCCCGCCCCTTCCATTACTTCCCCCCGATCCCCTTAAAATAAAACGGGATGCACGCACATCCTCATAATCACCTTACTTTATTCTCCAACATCCATAATTTCACAAGTATGACCGAGGTTTCCCTAAACGCATCGCTGCTCGTGGCTTTCCAGTATCCACGTTGCTTTCTCCAGCTGAATTATTTGGGCAAGATACTTACAGAAACGCCTTTCGTCGAAACACGTCCTACAGCGCTTCCCCCACCACACACCCGGCCCGTACCCATGCCGTGACCGTGGTACGTGGAGCAGCTGCACCTGTGCAGCCCGTCAATAACCAGCGTTGTGTGCACCCATTCAGGAGCAGGCAGAGCTGCCTGTGTGGAAAATGCTCTTTGTAAGGAGAACCGAAAGAATGTCTGACGGTATCGGCCCCCATTCAAGGGCACGAAACGTGAGCCGTTCTGCTCAGGTTCTGATAATTAAAATTGCATTTACTAGCTTGCGGTAGTGACACAGCGAGTGGCTGACCTATTATTCTTTGCTGAAAAGGGGAATTGTAAGTTGTATATCTGCTTTTTTTTTTAAAAAAAAAAAAAGTATCACAGAAGGTTTTTATGTGCGTGCAGATGTAGAGGCTTGTTGTCAAATTGTGGCAAATTACCTACACTCAAATAGAAAGATGGATGTATGCAAATTAAGTTGGTGAGATAAAGGAGGATCCCCCAAAATACTGTCCATTCTCACTCTGATTTCTTAACATTATAACTCGCTAGAAGATGGCTTGGTCAGGACTCTACAATACGTTGTTCTGTAGTCCTCTTCCATATCTTTAATTCATGCCCTGATATCTTTTTGTTTTATTGCAGGAGACACCAACAAATGGAACACAAATTGACTTAAGCCTACGTGAGGCTGGTGACACCGAATAAAGGGTAGGCAAAATTCACCTGTAACAATGTGCAACAGTATTAATAACAATGATAGTTGAGGGTACTTAGGTATGATATGAAAGAACATATTCATCTGGATACAAAAAGTGAACTAATGCTTGTAAATGACTTTGAAAGTGCAGGAGAATGTTTGTGATTAAACATGATCTTGAACTCAGAACTGAGTTTTTGTACGTCACCTTTGTTCTGAGTAGTAACTATGAGAAGACAAAGATATTCTTATTGGAAAAGTAGCACTGTAAGTGATTCTGATTATAATCTGCAGGAATAATAATAAAGCATTTCTACAAGGCTTCTTTCTGGCTTTGCTTATCATGTAGTCACTGCCCAACATGAGACTGCATTACAGTTGCTATGACTGAATTCCCCAGCTCTGGGTTTTCTGGAGCCAGTTGTTCACCAGAAAAAAGCATTCAAACTATCAGTGAGATAAATGTGTCTTTTCTGAGGTAGATAGAGTGGATGGAGTCTTTGACATACTTCTTTGGGAAATGTAGATGTTCTAATTAAATGTATAGAAGTAGCATGTTGGAACTTGTCTTCCAATATATATATATTTATGTATATGTAGTCAAATTTTGTTCTTAAAGCCTGTGGGGGTTGGGAAAAATAATGAACTTCTTTCCTTTTTTTTTCTTCCTTTCAGGGAAATTGGGGGAGCTGTGCTCTGTGCTTTCTTTCTGACGTAATGGGAGTACATATTTGAGCATGCTTGCTACTTAGCAGGAGAACTAAAGTTCAGGTACAATCCATTTTAAAATAAGAAAAAGCAAATCGAGCGGTGTCTTGTCGATGTTCATTATGTCATTTTATCCAATTTTATATAGTTCTTATGTTACTATTGCTGCACATTATTTCCACGCTAATACTTTTTAATGATCTTTAATGAGTTAAGAATTCTGAAAATAATATTCTTGTGGTTGTCAACTTATACATTTAGGCACAATACATGATAAAAGTAATCCCTCACTTTAAAAGTTGGTTTTATGATTGCATTCAAATTAAATGAAACTTGTGATTTGAAAATATTTTTCCTTCTAGGCACAAGAGGTTTTAAACTTAAAGAGTGAACATGGGTGAAAAGAAGCCAGAACCTTTGGACTTTGTAAAAGACTTTCAGGAATATCTTACACAGCAGACTCACCATGTAAATATGATTTCTGGATCAGTTAGTGGAGACAAGGAAGCGGAGACTCTTCAGGGAGGTAAGCTAATTTCAGTGCTATGATTATTTTTTTGAGAATGACTGCACTGTTTACATTCCAGATAATTATTCACGCTACTGCAGTTGTATGGAAACACTTCTAGGAGTAGTTTTCACATCAGAAAAGTTGTGTATGTACCTGTATCTTAATCAGGGCTTGTTCTCATACTTCTGTATATCTGACGAGCAAGGGCATACAGAAGCAGCGATGTTTGGCATATTCTCACAGCACAATAGCTAGTATCCCAGTGATTCTCTATTGAAATCTCTGTTGCGTTATTCACAGCTGGGACCGAAGGTGATCAGAATGGTCTGGATCATCCTTCTGTTGAAGTTTCACTGGATGAAAACTCAGGAATGTTAGTGGATGGGTTTGAAAGGACATTTGATGGAAAATTAAAGTGTCGATACTGCAACTATGCCAGCAAAGGAACAGCACGGCTCATAGAGCATATCAGAATTCATACAGGTATGCAATATTCTACGGTACTTTGCTGTGAGACATGGTGGTATTAGCTCAATGTTATGATTTGCATTGTGAGCAGCTGGCATCATCAAGCAGCGTGATAGTTCTAAAAGTTGTCCAAGAATTAGACCTACTTCTTTTTTTAATGCCCACTTAGCTTCATTGTTGCAGACTGCTGAATTTGAAGTAAGTATATATGGGAGTAAAGTTCAGCACAAACGCATCGATGCTTTTGAAGAGCCATAATGGTAACTTCTAGTTTTACCATGGTAATTAGAAGAGTTAGAAATGTCTATGCTGCCACATGTGGGCTGTTCTTTCTCTGTTGTTTAATTAGGAAAATATTCCTGTTTAGCACAACACTGTGGATGTGAGAGTACTAAATGTAGTAATATGAGTGAACTACTCAAGTGTGGGGTCATATCAAATAAGTCATTAAAGAGAGTAATAAAAATGTGGCTCGCTTAAGATCATTTGCCACTGTTGAGTTTCTAAAACTGGAAAGCAAAACTCACAATAAAGGTAAGAATACCCTGAAGTGTTTGTGAAGTTAGCTCTAACCTCTTGGCAGTTGAGAGAAAACAAGTGAAAGGGCCTTTTAAAGTCTGACTTTGGTGTCTACATAGTATGTTGCACTGATATGGAAGACTTTATGGCTACTAATTATGGTAATAAGGGGCTGGGGATGAAGTCACGTTCTGTTGTTACAGGTTTTCGGTCTGGTGTGTATATGGACTGTCCAAAACTTCTAACTCTCACTTCAAATGTGTTGTGTAGGAGACATCCTGGGAAACGCTTTGAAGGAAGCATATTGTAGTATCTTGGATGTAATCCTAAATCTCTTTAGGTACAGTTGTTGTTAGTCAGATGCTTGCTTTACTGTGAACCACAGGAACTCCCAGGATGTACTTTGGGGAAGTCAGTGCTACTTGCATGGTCCTCGAAGTGTTGACCTGTTTTTACAGGGCATAAGGGGATAGAAAATGGGAAGCAACTAGAAATCAAGAGTTCTGAGGTTCAGACTCTGAAAATCTTTTAAGTTATTCTCTTGTGAATTTTCACTTTCAAATTCCCAGTGGAAATTTTGTGTCCTTTCAGTAAGGGATAAAATACTGTGGTTTGTTTACCTATATTTGACACAGTGTTAAAGCAGGGCTTGCTGCCCACCTGGAAAGCAGCAAAGTGTTTTGGAACTCTTTTTTTTTGGCAACAGTTTTTGATAAAGCAGTTACAGCTTCACCTGCTATTTGCCTCAGATGGTATGCGGACAATGAGAGATTTTTCTTCCAACGGCTTTAGTCTGTGCAGTGCTATTTCTGGGCTTGTTCAACAAGGATCATGTAGTAGGAGCAACTGTAGCAGTTTAGGATGACAAATGGTATTTAAAGATGCAGAGGTAACATCAACTTTAAAATTTCATGTCTTTTCAGTAGTGTATAGCTATTGCCATCTAAAAGCTTGCATCTCTAAGCCCCTGGTCAGTTGTCAACACGAACAGATGGACTGCTAGAGCTGTGATGGGAAACATAAATTGCTGCTAGAAGATGTTGGTATTGTATCATGTGTTTGCTGATTCTTGAGGTGTCTTTAATGGCTTGATATGCATGGGGTTCCTCAAACGATGACCGAAATAACGTGTTGTTACTTAATGTTAAATATCATACATCTTTGCTGTACCAAACAGCAAAAATTAGGTTTTCTTAAGTATCAGAATACAGATAAAGCTACAGTGCCAGCATTCCTTCTTATACCCTAGGAAGTTGCCTACCTTTTTTACACGCTTAGATCTTAGGTGAATTTCTGTTCTCAAAATGCCTTCTTATCCTGCTGCTATTTTAGGGAGTAGAGATCACTTAGTGCCTTGAGCTGGCAGAACAGTACCTGCTACGGAACATGATCATTTCAGTAGAAGTTGTAGTATACAAAAGCAAGAAAGGTTCCAATTAAAAACTGTGATGCTGAGAAACATCCTCAAAAATTTTTGACCCAGTGGTAATTATTCAGAAGCAAGCCTTCCTTTTATCAGGAAAACCCTTTTTAGTGTGAAGCATAGTATTTTGGGTTTGTGTCTTGGCTAACATCTCAAGTTGTAGTATATGGTATTTGTTAGCATTATCCCAAACCCGAACTTTGGTTAGTAAGAAAGACAAACAGCCTTTAAAACTAGCACTACTTTGTAGCCTGTTTTTTGCTTCATATAAAATGGTGGCTCTGAATTCAAGTTTTGGGAAACGGGAAGAGCGGAGCTTTACGTGTGGGATGTCTGTTGTTTCAGTGCTCCTGCAAGCGTTGTCGGTATTGGAGAGTATATGCACGACTCATTTGATCAAGCAAACCTTCACAAAGGCCCTAGGAAAAGACAGTTGACTTGAAGATATGCGTTGCTGTACTACAAAGTCATGAAGTATGAATGTGTTTCAGTTTCAGAAAGCTAACTAGCAGTGAGAGAGGGATACAGGGGATATCAGCCTACTGTACATCAAAGAGATTCTGCAATTTGGATGCATCTTCACACAGGGAATGCTTTATAAACAGAACACTGGTACAAACATTTCCGATACCTAGTGAAACACCAGTGGCTCCCTGGTTCACTTCCCTCTGCCAGTCTGCTCACTTTTATAATACAGACAAGAATCTGGGGTTGCCAGAGAGAACTTGTTCTGCATTGTGTATCCTTTGCTTTTTTAACAATATGTGTGATATCCTTAATTTTAATACTGCACTGCATGGTGTCCTGGTGGCAAGGCTGTTTTACTGTTACCTTTAATGGCTCTTCCAGAAAGCCGCGCTTTGTTTTGTTGTACACAGCCAGGGGACTCCAGAAAAAGGAAGGTTGTTCTTTGTTTTGTTTTGTTTGTTTCCACTTAAGGGCAAGGAGATCCAAGACCTGAGTGTGGTTTTGCTCAGAAGCATGGTGAGGAAGCATGGCAAAGGGCTAAGACATGGATTGCATGGACTATAAAAGCTCAGAGTGAGTGAATCAGCATTATAATAGGGAAGTGGTAGCTGACCAGTAGGCTCAGAGTGATGTAAGTAAACAGATGATGCATCCTGGATAACATGCAAGTGCAGTGAGCTATCTGCTAAAGCAATTACGGCGCAGGCACGATCACACAACCATTACTGAGTGTAACTTAGAGCAGAATTAAATTCACACAGAGTCTAACAGCAGTACGATTAGTAGTTCAGGAGCTGTGTTGTATTAAGGGTTTGTGACATGGGATGCAAATCTTTTCCTGTGGAGTGAAAAAAGAACTTGTCGATGTGAGTTGCCTTTCTGAATACAGGGAGTTTCTTTTCATTACATCATTGTCTGTACCAGTCTTTACATATGTGTCTGAGTATATGTATATGCTTATCAGAAAATCGTAGTTTCAGTTGGTGCAGAGTAGCACAGAAATCTTTCTTGCCTCTTGAAGAGCCAATGATGTACAAAAAAAAAATAATCCTCTTGGTTGTGATAAATCGTTAGCTACGGGATTCTTTTTGAAAATTCAGTTCTTGTGTGTATGCATGTATACGTGGATTATTTAGATAATGATTTCAGAATGTTTAAAAGTAGAAATGTTTGGAAGATAGCAAAAGAATACCCTCCTTCATTGTTTAAACACAGTTACCAGTAAGAAAAGCACAATACAGACATTACTGTAGCTTACTGCTTGTGTGCTTTAAAGGTGAGGTGGAGTTTGGATCTAGTGAGAGCACCACACAGACATCACTGCATTCAGTGCTCGGCATTGTTGCTGCAATTCCTACTCAGGTTACCTGTTATGCTCGTTCTGCTCACAGTTTTTTGATGCTCTCTCACTTGGGAGAGGCAGACATGTCTAATTTCACTCCACTCTTCCACCAAATACCCAGCTAAAGTCAAGACTAGCTGCAGTTCTGAAGCTGCATTTGAACTATTTGATTAGCAGCTCACAGTTAGCTACTTTCTGTTCCATGAAAAGCCTTTTTCAGTGAGATGCTCTAGTATCTGTTTTAATTTTCCAGGTGAGAAGCCACACAGATGCCATTTGTGCCCCTTTGCATCAGCTTATGAACGCCATCTGGAAGCACACATGCGATCACATACCGGTGAAAAACCGTACAAGTGTGAGTTGTGTTCCTTCCGCTGCAGTGACAGAAGCAACTTATCTCACCACCGGAGGCGCAAACATAAAATGGTGCCTATCAAGGGTACAAGGTCTTCCCTAAGCAGCAAGAAAATGTGGGGGGTTTTGCAGAAGAAGACCAGCAACTTGGGGTACAGCAGAAGAGCATTAATTAATTTGAGCCCACCTTCCATGGTGGTTCAGAAACCGGACTACCTTAACGATTTTACTCATGAAATCCCAAATATCCAGACTGAAGCATATGAGAGCATGACAAAACCATCCCAGAGCAGCGGGTTGCCAAGAGATCCACAAGACCTTATGGTAGATAATCCTTTAAACCAGCTATCTACGCTAGCCGGACAGTTATCTAGCTTGCCGCCTGAAAACCAAAATCCAGCCTCTCCCGATGTTGTTTCCTGTCAAGATGAAAAGCCTTTCATGATACAGCAGCCTACTGCACCTGCAGTCGTTTCAGCTGTGTCAGCAAATATTCCTCAAAGTTCATCTCCAACCAGCCCTGATCCCCGGCCCACACACAATCAGAGGAACTACAGCCCGGTGGCAGGGCCGAGCAGCGATCGCAGTGCCCACACCAGTACTCCCAGTATAAGCAACAGCCAACCAAGTACTCCAGCTCCCACCCTGCCGGTTCAGGACCCTCAGCTTCTGCATCACTGCCAGCACTGTGACATGTACTTTGCGGACAATATCCTTTATACGATTCACATGGGGTGTCACGGATTTGAAAATCCCTTTCAGTGCAACATATGCGGGTGCAAGTGTAAAAATAAGTATGACTTTGCTTGCCATTTTGCAAGAGGACAACATAATCAACATTGAGAACATGCTTTCGTTTATTTTTTTTTTTAACATATGACAATATATTTTTCATACTTGCTGAAGGAAAGCTTGCACGTTCCCATAAGGAATCTTCACGTTAAACAATTGGAAAAAGGAGGCAAACCTATTTCTTTGTTGTCATAAAACTTGCCAGAGGAGTTTTGTATAACATGTGGTTGTTATTTTATATGCAGCCTTTCAAAAAAAAAAAAAAAAGGAAAAAGCAAGTGAAGGTGTTACAAGAGTTGGAATGCATTAAGTTGTTGTGGTTGCTAAATTTAAGTTGCTTGCACTTAAAATCCCAATAAACATTCTACAGCTGTAGAAGCAGAGCACGTGTCCCGAATGGATGCAATTATGAGATTATTTACTAGGCAAGATAAAATGTTAACCATTAACTATGAAGGGTGAATGCAATGACACGTGGTTACTTTGGAGACATACTTATCCTTAAAAATGTAGCTACTATCAAGCTGAAATCACAAACAGAAGCAAGTTTCATGTACAAATTCAATTTAAAAGCTAACTTTAATCCGATTGAGGTTAGTATGTTTCTGCTTAGTATAGCCCAAACTTTTCATGCTAGGGCTCAAACTATTATTTTTAAGACACCTCACAAAGCTAGAATGTAAAGGTTATTGTGGATTAAACTGGTAGGAAAAAAAACAGCCTGGCATTCACTAGTTTTATAAAGAAAAATTAAACATGACAACTTATTTTAAACTACACTTACCAAAATTTTATGTCCTTTTTAAAAGGAGGTAGTTCTTCAAAGACAGTCATAATAAAGAGCTCGTAGAACCAACACAGATTCAGAGAGACTTTAACTGCCTTAAACTAATTTGTACACATATTTAAAATTTGCACAATTAGTCTTCTGTCTTGCTGATAGGAGTTCTAATAGAAACAAGAGGTTTACAAATTAAAAGTAGTTTGTTCAGTTTTATCTTGGGCTAAGCTACAACTGGTAGGTTGCATATATGTTTGAAAGTCTGGAATCGAGGTTATTGTATACTTCAGCTAACTTGGAAGTCAGTTTGTCTTGTCCCCTCCTAAATTTGTTACCCTTTTGGTGTCCTAGAAAACAGGGGAAGAGGTTGTGCATTGTTTTTTTTTGTTGTTACTTTTTTTTAAACAGGTCATGTAGTAGGCAGGCACAGGAATACTGGTTGGCTACATTTGGAGTCGTTGTGATTAATACTGTAGGTGGCAAATGGTCACTAAAGGTGTACACAAAGCCCATTGCACGTCTATTTTTTTTTAATTCTGTACATCTTACTTTAGAAGCACCTAGGCTAATGGAGAGGCACTTTAATATAAACCTAAATAAATCATCCTTCTAAAATTAATAAAAGCTCTTGATATGCTACATAGGAATTTGTAATGTTTCAAAAAAGGGAAGAACTGTTACTTTTCCCATATTTAGACATGCACTTTTACCTTAGTTTGTCTTACCTGAGACAAATTAAAGCTTCCCTGATATTCTCCTTTTACTATCAGCAAAATATGTCAGAAAATATAATTTGTTAAAAGTAGGAAGAAGATTTAATGAATGTTCTGGAAGTCAGAGGCTGCAATCTGAATAGCAAATGTTTGGCTTATTCAGATTTGTATTGTCATGGGAGCTAAAGCTCCAATGGAAGAATTTACAATGATTTCAGTGTAAGATCAATATGCAGGAAAAAATATGCTTCTGAAAATGTTGGCATTGGAAGTAATTTTCAGTTGAATGAAGTAGAAATTTGGGAGCTGAATACACCTCTCTACATCTTATTTATCTGCTGTTGCATTTTCCATGCTGAACTAGTTGAAGGAACTGGATTCTTGTCCACACCTAGTTAAGGGGATTAGAAATACTCCGTTTCCATATTTCCAAGGCAGAGAAGGTTAAGGATAACACGCTGTCACCCCTAAAAATGTTTTGTTTTCTGGTTTGTGTAACTGAGAATATAATTTCCGTTTTACATAATGACATTCTTTATAATCCCCTGTACGGGGTCTGGCTGGGATGTTAACTTTCTCAGCAGCAGACACAACACTGGTGTGATACCACTGCTGTTCTAGCTACAAGTGCAGAGCGCAGCACTGTATGGGCTGCTGCAGGGAAAGCTAACATCCCAGCCAGACCCAGTACATCCCCTAATATCCCTTTGTCGCTTTATACTTTTAAAATTTATTTTCAGAAGGAAAACAGCAATCCTGTATGCAGAAACTGATATGCAGAGGACTTGGAGTCATCTACTTGCATGTCTTTTTGCATTTTAAAGACTACAGTAAAGTTGACTAAATGAAATTTAGTTGGAATTTACTGCTCCTGTACAGATTTTGTAACAAGACCCTTCCAATCAAAGAATAATGTAGAAGTGATAAATCTTTTGATCACATTTCCACAATCAACAATCTAAATTTGGCTAAAATACAGCATTAGTACCCCAAACGTTGAAGACCGTTACAGTTAGTAATTTATAGCGGCCATTTTCCTTGCCTTTTGACAGATGGTGTAAACTTTTATCCCTAGGTTTTAGCAGCTACAAGGAAGCTTCTCAAATTGTGTTGCTACAAGGAATAACTTCCAATTCTGAATAACGCAGATGGCAACAGCTAAGTTATCTTTGGTTCGTGGCTCCAGTCCTTTCCCTCTAGATACCGGTAGGGAAATGAACTCCAACGTGCACAAATGTTGAGGTTTCGTTCTCCCATTCTTTACACCACTTCTGATCTATTAGGATTTTCATTGGCAATGCCCCTAAATGTTACAGACTTTTGGTGTAGGCTGATGACTTGGTGATTTAGCAAAAATGACTTGTGAACTATAATTCCCCTGAAAGAAATTTTAGGTGGGAGAACAGTTAAGTCGCTAACAGAAGGAGCTGCTAGCAAGAGGAAGCCTGCATGGCGTTACTGAAAAGGGGATCTGTTGAGGGGGAACATGTTCTTAGTAATAGAACTTGTTAGGGAAAAAAAAAGAACCCCAAACCTTGCAAACTGTTACGTAGCAGTATTTTAATACTGCTGACTTAATATTGTTGTTTCTACTTTGAATTTCCCAAGGAAAAGAAAACTATCTTGAACATCTGAAAACTGAACAATTAACAGAAACATTTTTCCTCCCTTCTGTGTACAAGCTCCAGTTTGCACAGGGGTGGTTCGTAGGCAGCAGCAGGCTTTAGTGTTCACTGCTTGATCCTCCGCCAGATCTGTGGGGTGGATCCCTGTTACCTGCTTAGTCCTTCACAGAGAGCCAGCTTCTGGACTAGGATCCCTAGTTTTTCAACCTAATAGTGGGTGTTCAGTTGTGCCAAACAGTACCCTGACTGATTTACCCTGATTTAATTCCTTCCAACTACTGAGTAGGTTTGGAAGGTGTATTTTCGTATTAGTTTTTCGTAACGCTGTACATACTATTTACTACAATTTAAAGAGCAGAATTAGTACTGGAAATTTGTTTTAGGGTATTATGATCCTGACAGTTCCCATGCACAGGTAGGCCTTATTCATTCAGAGTCAGTGTCAGGATCCGTGGGATCAAGTCCTCAGCAGGACTTCCCACATTGAGTTCTCTGTGCTACACTGCATTAACTTAAACAAAATAAATAAATAATCCTTGTATTATCAGGTGGTGATTAGATCTTTACTTGTATTAGCAGGGAAGTTTGGGAATGAGCTAATTTTTTTTCCATAGTTTGTTAAATTTTGTAGTTGAAAAACATTAACTTTGTGAGTTTTTTGTTTTTATTGTAATAGATTGTTTTATAGATTTGTTGACATTTTTAACATGCACTATTTATAGCACTCTTAACACAGATTTAGTATTTTGAGAAGGAATATTCCAATGAACACGCAAATATTAGATTGAGTATCTTGGTAGATTATCTCAGTTAATACTCTTAAACCTCAGTTAATACTTCTATCAACTGTGAAGCAGCTAATAGGGAATAATAATAGTTGTTTTTTCACAGATACAATGTTTAGATAAAGTTAATTTTGACATAAAATGTTGATTGGCATTTTTATATAAAAACTAAAGACGGGTTCCAACATTGTTTCCTAGCAAAATGATCTGTTGCTATTTGTTCTGTTACAGAATGTTTTGGGGTTTTGCTTGTTTGCTTTTTATTTCTTTTTGACGAAGGGAATGTAATTTAGAAGTCTTCACTGGCAAGTTTTCTATTAATTTTAAGCTTCTTTGAAAATCTACAGCAAATGGATGTTCTGCTGCAGGGAAATCGATCCCCTGCTGAAGCATTTTTCATTGAGCAATCTTTATGTATGTGCTTCTGAGTACCTGCTTTGTTAATAATATGTATTTCAATGTAAAGAGCATATTTTGTATGCAAAACCGAAACCTGTTAGAGTTGTATTTTACAATTTTATTGTGTAGTGAATGTTTTCAGAAGACAAGGTTAATTCTGAAATAACTTGACTATATCTAGTGCAGTTCATGTTGTGGAGCTTTGCTTTTGTAAGATAAGAATAAAATAACAATTTCTAATTAAGTTAGTGATTATGCTATAGTAATTCTTCTCAACAGCTGGAACTGGTGAACTGCTCGTGTGCGACTTAGGTCATCTAAGGTATGGCAGTAAGCTTTTGAGTAAGCAAGGGACAGTACATTTATGTTTGTCTGCTTAATTGAAGATACTTGATTTCAGAACTGAACCAGGGCACTTGTTAGGCTTTTCCACTGTTCATCTTTCTCATTTGTTCATGGAGCCAGGTCTCCATCCAAGCTGCTCTTCAAAAGCACAGCTGGATGATGTTCTGAGAAAGCTGATTGTTGGTCCTACTTTGAGGGAAGCTGATGACTTCTAGGTGTTCCTCCCAAGCTAAACTTCTTGACTCTGTGAAATTTAAACCCTATGGATGGCTTGTTGTTGGCTTGCCCTCTGAAGTTGAACACAGTGTGCTAGCTTGTTTCTGTTCTATAACATGGGGGCAGGAGTTACAGACAGCTTCCTTCTCTGGAGGCTTGAGCTCTCAGATATTTTTAGCAGTACTGCTAAAACAGTATTATGTTTTTAATCTTTTTATTCTTAAAAGCAATCCATCACTATGTCATTATTTTAAAAGATACTGTCATTATTTTAAAATATATTTATTAACTACACTGGTTGCCTCACGTTGGAATGAAGAAAATACACTTGTTGCAGGGTCAAAAGAGTGATTTTGTTGGCCAGTTTGATTTTTCAGATGAGTTTCTTGCCGCAAATCTTCCAAAAACGCTGCTTTGAGTTTGTTGAGTTCTTCTGCCAAGCTCTTCATCTCACTTGGAAGCACGTTTTTATCTTAAAGAAAATGAAAGCCAACATCTTTATGTTAATTTTTAAAAATAGCATTTACAGACTTTGGCTCATATTCTCCAAGTAACTGTGACAAGACTTCTGATGGATACTGCCTCAGTCACACCTGCAGGGCTGGAATTCCACTTTGAGGGAATTCCACAGGTTTAGTCTTACATTGCCAGCTAGCACCTACCATATACTTCACATACCTTTTGCCTCCTTCATTGTTTGAGAGATGACTCGTCGGCATGTCTGATCAGCTTGATGGACAGTACTAGCAGCACAGGCCACTCGATCTGCTTCCTAGCCACAATGGCCAAGAAAGTGAGAACACATGCAAACATGTTAAATTCATTTAGATTGTGACCAGCTTTTGAAGTACTCACTCTTCAAAGGCAAGTAACGTGAACACTAACTCAGTGTCCTGCAAGGTCCACACCTGCTCCTTTCAATTCTGAGGCAGAGTGTGACGGTCAGACACACACAAGTGACATTAAGAAGTGAACTTTATTTTTCTAAGTGTGACTTGTCAGCTCCAACAGGCATTCCTGTTACTGCTGTAGAATATACAACAGTATGCTTAAAAGTAGTTCAGACTTGATCTTAGAGGCCTTTTCCAACCTAAATGATTATGTACATGGCTTTGCAATCAACTGCTATAGATCAATCTCAATTTTTGTCACTGTGGTGATCTGAGTACAATTCACACATAAATTCATTTACTATCATCTGAAAGAGCTGTGACTTTTAAGACAAGCACTTCTACCTTCTGCTCAGTATTTTCTTCATTTTGCTTCACTGGATTTTCCAAAGCAGTGGCCAGCAAATTAATTATCTCTGCACTAAGAAAAAAAAAAAAAAAAGGAATAGAGAAAAACATTCATCAAAGTTTTGCTGCAGATTTTGAAGATTTTTCTTTTGTTTTGTAATGACACCTCATGGCAGAGAAAACTGCAAATTTTCAGTTAAGCTCAGGAGGCAGTGAGATAATCTTAGATAGCAAGTTAGATGAAAAACAATTACAAGTAAAACCACAGCCACAACCTCCAGTCTTAATGTTTCAGACAACGTGCATGAATTCTCAACAGACTGGAAATTGACTTAACTTTTGTGTTAACTTCATGAAGAAGGATGGCTGTGAGTTCCCAACAACTGACGTGTGTCGTGTGCAACTTCCAAAGATTGCCACACGGAGTGTTTTTTTTTTAATATTGCTTAGATTCAGTAAAAAAGCCTGCTTGTGGAAACAGAACTCACTAAAAGCCCTTCATCAATACCGCATCATACTCGTCCTCTGAGGGGCATTCAGAACTTTTCAGAACCAGGCTGTTCTGCTCCCAGCTGTATTTGTTGGGGTCTGGCAGTTCTATTCTTGTTGCCATCAGCCGTATCGTCTCGTCGGGGACCGGGTGACTCCTCAGGCGATTCCTCTGCAAGCACAGCTCCAGCGGGCACTCCAGAAATAACTGGCAGAAGCTCTGGGAATCTACAAGACGATAAAGGGAGAATTTTACCTTTAGGGCTGTGCAAGAAGTAATTTCTGAGAGAAGAGCTCTGTGAGCGCCAGCAGTTTCTCCTAACCCAACAACACAACCTTAGGACGCCGCAGCAAGCCAGGGCCGCTACAGCAGCCTGCATTTTGCCCCAAAAGCCGACAACGAAGCGCGATTACACTTGCGAGCCAGCTGGTACACCTCGTATCGCATGCTCCGGTAGTAGAAGTTGTCATCCAGGACGATGCAGAGCGGCCTGAGGGCGGCCCCCGGCTCCAGCGGCCCCCGCTCGGCGCAGGCCGGCGGCCCCCCCAGGAGGCGCTCCAGCTGCCTCAGCACCTCCCGCCGCCGCCGCTTCCAGCCGGGCTCCGGCGGGCCGGGGGCCTCCGGCGGGATCAGCTCGTCGTAGGCCAGCACGGCGCAGTCCCAGCCCTGGCGGGGCGGCAGGAGGCGGAGCAGGGCCCGGCTCAGCGTGGACTTGCCGGCGGCCGGCAGCCCGCACAGCAGGCACAGCACCACACGGCCGCCGCCCGGCCGCTCCATCGGGCCCCGCTGCCCGGAGCAGGAGCAGGGTTGGGTGTCCCCGGCCCTACCGGCGTCCTCTGGCGGCTCGGAGGACCGGGGAAGGAAATGGGAGGAGAAATGAGGGTTTTGGGAGCGGCAGGGCAAGGCAGGTGCTGCCGCTGTCAGCGGCGTATTACCCACGCGGACGCTGGTGATTTGTTTTAAACTATGTTAATGTAGCACCTAAACGATAGGGATGTTTCACTCGGGATTCTGAGGAATCACAGAATCGCTGAAGGTTGAGGTCGGAAGGGACCTGCAGGGACCACCTAGTCCAACCCCCTGCGCAAGCAGGGTCACCCAGAGCATGTTGCACAGGATCACATCCAGGCGGGTTCTGAATATCTCCAAAGAAGGAGACCCCACAACCTCTCTCTCTTAAGAAAGAAATCTGACTTCCCTGGAAGATGTGCCTTGCCAATGCAGATTTTTTGCCCAGAATGGGTCTGGGGTCCTTTTGACCATTTCCCCTGCAAAATGACCAGCTAAAGGACTAGAAACACTTGTGCAAGATGATTCGGTAATTTATTCACCCGTTGCTCGTTCATACTCCTAGAGCCTAGATGTGAACAGCACGTGCTCTACCCTCCCATCATAAAGACGACTGGTCTGTATCCATAGCTTTGTTATTCCCAGTGATGTTTTCTCCTCCTTGTAGCAGCTTCTTTTCCAGGAGAGGTGGCTCTGGATCCCAGCGTGGATACAGTGACAGCGCCGGGAGGGCTTGGAGCAAGGCACAGAACGGGCCCCAGGCCCCGCACACGGGGCACTCAGCAGGCACAGCATACGGCCTGGAGGGTGGCCTGGAGGTAGACAGGCTGTAGGCTTCCCCAGAGGACAGCCTATGCTCTGACTTTCACATCAGCATGTAACTAAAGGTGAATAAATTATGTCTGTTAAACAAACAAATCCATTTCTCTTTGGCCTGCAGGCAAGGCTACTTCAGAGGAGTCCTGCTCTCCAGTGCTGTTATAGATTTAAATTAACAAGAATTGAACATTAGGCTTCTGATCTGGAAGAAAAAAAAAAAAAAGAGTTGAGGTAGAAGAGGTACAAATATAGCCAGCAGCTTTTAGCAAAATAATGGGGGGTTAGAAAATCTGCATTCAGGGTCTCTTTTTCTGTGTTTGGTGTATATTTTCTTTTTCATAAGGTGCGAGGTGAAGACTGGGGGATTCCAGCCTTTAATTTGTTTCAGATCAGTTTCTGAATTGGTGAGGATTCCCAAGAAACTTCTCAGACAGCTGGTCTAGGCGGGACCACAGGTCGCTGAGGTCCTGAAGGAACCGCAGGAATCCGTGTTTGTACTGGCTGCCTGAAGTGTGGAAAACACATTTAGTGAAATATTTCATGACCTGAGACACCTGGTATTTGTAAACTGGTACTTCACCATTTTTAATCAATTTGTAGCATGTATACATGTATTTTGCACACAGACACACAGAAAATACTCTGCATTTACATGTCCCATTATGCTGGTTTCTATGGAAGCAGTAAAGCAGCACTTCTCCTTCAAGCATTTAATCTATTTCATCTGATATGATGCTGCATGAAAAATGCCCCAGAGCAGGACATGAGACATTAAGCATTTCACTTACATCGGTACAGCAGTGCATACATAGCAAACAAGAAATAAAGAAGAGTTTAAATTCTACAAACCTTGGGCTGGGAAAATGGGATATGGTAAAAAAATCAGGATTTGATGTGGCAGACTAGAAAAGATATTGCAGAAAATCAGGTTAACAGGGAACACGTCTCAAAGTGTGGCTCATTACTCACTATAAAGTATTTCAGAGGTTATTTTCATTTCCTGTGACATTTCATATTCCCTTGCATATTGTGTTTTGATCTTTTTTTTTAATAATAATAATAATAAAAGAACAAGATCCACAGCCTGGCTAAGCAGCTTCTCTGGTACTTGGCTACAGAATTCAGAGTTCAGTCTTGGCTGCCCTGCTGAGCAGCAGCCTGTTCCATCCCCTGCTACTCACAGCCTGTGTTGACAGGGCAGGCAATAAGGTCCATACTTACCCAAACAGAAGTCTTGTCCAATTTACATACTTGGAAATTCTGATGGGTTTAGTGTATTGAACAAACACAAACTCATCAGTAACTACATTAGAGAAAAGGCACTGTATAATTTGGATTACTCAGCATGAAGTAATGCAAGCATGCGTCTGTCTTACCTGATTATTTCCTGTGCTATGAGCTGGTCCGTTATTTTGCTTTGGTTGCTGCACGTTGTTATCCCTGAAATGAAAACCACATTGTCAGGAAAATCCCCATTTGACTTGACAACACTGAGTGCTGGGCTCAAAGGTCTTGATTCTGGTTTTGACTCCACCCCTTCCTGGTTTTGGCAACTAATTTCAACGTTCTGCACCACTGTGTCCGTCCAATACCATTATAAGTAAAACTTTGGAAAGTGCAATGAATGTTGTGAAAAATGCTTAAGCACTGACAACCTGAGCATCTGGGTTAAACTATCCACACTTACAGGGTAGTCTTTTTCTTTTGGGGGGTATGTAATTTTCTGTATAATGTCTCTAGCCTGCTAATTTTATTTGAAGCATACTCCCCAGTGTTGAAATACACATTTGTAATAAGTGCAATACCTGTGTTGTCTTCTGCTTTTCCTGCAGAACTTTCTTTTTATCGCATCACGCTTAATTACTGCTATTACAATCACAATCAATATTGGCATTACAAGGAAGAAAAATATAAGCAGACCATCCCGAAGTGATGTATCTAGAGAAAAACAATTGCAGTCATTAGGTTAATATGCTTAACCTCATATTAAAGCATTTTGTCATTGAAAACTCCTTTCTGTTGTAAAAACTACAATATTCAAATTGTTTTAAATCAAATATAGTAATTAGGATTTGGACATACATAAGCACAAGTACTTCTTCCTGCTTTACCCACCCCGCATTGTATGACATACAGACTTTTCCTTTTAGTCAACGAACAGAAGTAAAACACTTTGCATGGTCTCTCAGTGTAAAGGCCAGAAAAATCTACTCCATTTTCCCTTTGCAGAATTTCATGGCTCTTAGATGAGCGAACTGCTAGTTGCTGCATGCAACTCCTTAATCCTTCTCATTACAGCGAGACCTTTTCCATACCTAAAAGCTGCTAGTTTCCTTCTCAAGCCATAGTCCTGATATATTACACCCATTTTTTTCTGGTGTTCAGTACCTAACTAAATAATATCCAACTATTTTAAATTGTAGTAGTGATTCTAAGCAATTAATGTTTTTTATCTCAGACCAAAGAGAAATCAGCTTCTCCCTTGGACCAACTTCCTTGATGCCTGCAGACCTACACATCAGGTAATAATGTTCATTCTCAAGATCATTCCATGATTAAGCAGCCCATGCAGTAGCAAAAAAGCTTTTGAAAAGAGACTGAAAAGCACTCTGCATTAGTAGATTATTTTAATCAGACACTGGCAGAATAAAAGACAGTTTCAGTGTCCTACCTATGTGAGCTGGACCACTGTCAACACTGCCACCATAGCCTGACTGGTTACAGAAGGGAGGCGCCCACCCCGAATGGCAATGGCAGTTCCCGTTGTTGTTACACACCTATAGGCCATACAAAAGGGATTAGTCGAAGGAACGTGTATTTGAAAGAGACCACTTTCAACCTTCAATATATATATTTGGAGTTACACATTAAGAATTGCATGTGGAAATAAGAATGTTCCATAGCATTCCATAGAAATGTATTAAGTATAACCTCTCTCCCTCCAATCCCAAAACACGGAGTAATACTGATACCAACAATCCATTCTCTGTAAAAGTTAATCTCTTCTTGATGTTGTTGTTATTTGCCTACACTAGGGTACTGTCCAAAGAAGAACTTCTTAGTTTTAAAACCTCTGGGCTCTTTTGATTTTTCACAGAGGAATATGTAAATCATGCATCCCCAGCCTGTCCTCAGAGGAATTATTTTCCTTTTAAAGTTTGACAGTTCAATAATACTCGAAGATTCCCTAGGGAAATTTAGAAGAAATGTCTTTCAATGTTAGTGCTAAGATGTTTACAGTGTACTGGCAAAATGAATTGCAGATTTAAAAAATAATAATAAAAATGGATTTAACTTTTAATACATATCAGAATAAATCAAAGCCATCTGTCAGGTTATTGCTTTTATCGAGGGATTTTGCACCTAACTCTGTCTTCAAGAAACAGGGCATGAAAACACAATCTACTCACCCCATTATTGTTACACTTCTGCTTTACATCACAGCTGTAGCCCAGAAAACTTGCATCAACACACTCAAAATCTAAACAGGCCTGGAAAAAATATTTAGTGTCTTTTACACACGAGACTTCCAAAAATCCCATCCATTTTATAAATATACTATACAAAAATATGAGTTTACAAGTCTACAGTTCTTATTTAAATGTCAAGGAAATGGGTTGATTGAACACTCAGTACTTCACAATTTTATAGCTGTATTTGTCTCAAAGTTTATTAAATCTACGGATGCAGTTTGATGGAAATAATTTGAGTAACTCGTAATGTAGCTCACTGATTTGTAGCATCACAGAGCTAATTAATTGTGTGTATATGTCTGAAAAAGCAGGTTTTTAATTATACTATAGCATGTAAATAGGAGAACAATTTAATGCTTTTGAAAGTTAAGAACTTTTCATGTGGTAGAATATATTGCATAATGCTGCTGTGATTCGTCTTACCTTCCTTTCTCCACAGGCTGTTCCATCATGAACTTGAGCAGGATCAGGGACATCTGATCCTAAGTCAAAATCAGAAGACCAGCATAAAACCCCAGACGCATTATTGACAACACTCCAAGCAGGAAGATTTTGAAGACTAACAGAAGTGCACTGGACCTTGCCACACAAACTATGCCTGTAGTAAACAAATGATACTCAGAGACAAGGTGAACAGGGGAAAAAAAAGAAACATCCTACAATGTCAATGGTGCAAATACAGCATCCAGTCAAACCTAGCTTGCATTTCAAGCAAATGTTCTTCTCTTAAACCTCATGTTTTCCAAGTTCATAGCAGATACTTTCTGTTGTGAACTTGTAGAATATGAGATTTAAAAGTAGAATTTTACATTGGATGTTTTAGGGGAGGCTTTTCTTTGCTATTTACTTACACAACAGGACATTTCTTGTATACTCCACCTCTCATTCCACAGTTTCCAAACCTATCCCCTTTAATATTGGCTTTTTCAAAGCATAGATCAGGTGCTTTTCTTGCCCCTATATGAAAAATAGTGAATCTTAGTAAGCCACCACTCTGTCTTAAAAATATGAGAAAGAAAACAAAAACTGGAATGTCTTGTAGAAAACTACAAGCCTTTTATGTTAAATTATAAATGTACCTTTTCCATATATAGCTTCACATTGTGAATCAAAACTCTGGCATACTCCATAGTAGCAATAGGCTTTCATGTCGTTGCATGGGTAACCATTCATGATATAAACGTCATCTGGACAGTAGGCATAGCTTCCATTGCAGTATTCAGGTAGATCACAGAAGTCCATCTTCGATCTGCATTCTGTTCCTGCCACTTTAAACTAGAACCAGAGAAGAATGCCACCTCAGTATTTTGCAACAGCAGGAATTCAATCATGAACCAATGACAGATGGGAATCTTCTTCGATTTTAAAGAAGACAGAATATTTATTTTTTCAAATCAGTATCTAATGAATATCCAAAATTCTTGGTTTCATATGGTGTAGCTGCGAAGTTTTTGAGTTTAGCTGGCAGAGGACTAGGTTAGATCACACAAATACATGCAGAAGCACAAATTAATATGTAACCAATGATCTTAGACGTTGGAGAAGTTTGGTGTTGCATAATAGAGATCACTAAGTCCCCTGATTGATCCTGCCTCCTGTGGACAACGCAGGGATGACATCCTATTTCTAAGCTACTGTCCAAAAGTCATTAGGCATAAATTCTCTACTTACATGCTCTCTGCTGGTGAATGTAGTTGGATAATGTGGAAATATGTCAAGGGATTCTATGATACCTTTTCAACACCACCACCACTGCCCCCGACCCCCAAAATCCAACCTAATAATTAGCATCAATTTAGCTTAATGAAATATAGCCCACCTTGCAATTTTTGCAGCACAGTCCTTGAGCACACTGCGATCCAGGTGTAAGTTTGCAGGTTGCAGCATCACAGCAAGGGTTAGTACATTCCTGAAGAACAGACATAAGCAAGGGGACATGATGTTTTTACTTTGCTGTATAGCTAGGAAAGTCCATGGTCAAACCAAGTGCATGGATGAACCAAACATTAAAAACTTTCATACTCTCTTCCATATTCTGAGGTTGATACTCTCCAACATAAAGCAGCATACAGTTTAGCTGCATTTTTTTTACAAGACATCAGAAAAAATGCATCTATTTTGATAGGTTGTGGCACAGGAATATAGGATATGTTTACACTCTGAATACTAAAAGAAGCAGAACATTTCAGATTTTAAATAACACTTCTTATCCCACCCCCCATGTTATTTTTCCACTATGCTAGCAGTCTGATGTAGAGAAATGCTGGTATCTTTTCATGACTTAGAAGAAGACCTATACATAGGAGCCTGTTGTTTCGTTTTGATTTATTGGTTTCTTTTTTGAATCATAGAATCACAGAATCATTCAGGTTGGAAAAGACCTCTAAGATCATCTAGTCTGGCCTTTAATCTAGCACTGTCAAATCCACCATCAAACCATGTCGCTAAACTCTACTTCTACGTGTTTTTTGAAGACCTGCCAGATGGTGACTCAGCTACTTCCCTCGGCCTGTTCCAATACTTTGCAACCCTTTCAGTGAAGGAATTTTTCCTAGTATCCAACCTAAACTTCCCCTGGCACAACTTGAGGCCATTTCCTTTTGTCCTATCACTTGTTGCTTGGGAGAAGAGACGGATCCCCACCGCGCTGTAGCCTCCTTTAAGCTCACTGTAGAGCGAGACACCTTTATTTTCCAAAGAAGGAGTCAATACATCCCATTCCCTGAGGGACATTGTCACAATGTGAACATTACCAAAAAAAGTAATGCTGTGGGCTAAGTTTACGAGTTACAGTTAGGATACCTGTGCTATACAGACTAGTAGTCTCATTTACATAACAGAAGCATCTATGTTGCCAATGTCAGGACAAAAAATGGTGGCATTTCCACATGTTGTACACTGAAATTTCGTTTTTAGGCACTGTCTCAAAAGTGCTGTGAAGTCCTGTAGCCCTTAACTGAGTTCATCTCTAAATTAAAGTATGATTTTAGGCTTTTTCTAGAATTTCTCTTTATACAGCTTGCAAAAATGTAAACTTACGCAGAAAACTCCTCAGATACTAATGCAAATCAGGTGCAACAAAGGGCCAGTATAATACAGCAAGTATAATATACAAGTATCCAGCTGGATTTCATTACCTGTGGTTTACCACAGTCACATTCTTCGTTGTTATCGACCACGTTATTACCACAGACAGGTTCTCTGTAAACATTGCTTGTTTTGGGGGGATTTCTAAGGCAGTTTCCTCCTCCATTTAGAATAAAGTTCTCAAAATCATCAGCACTGCAGGTGCTGAAATTCCTGGATCCCCTGGAAAGCATAATATTATTTTTATTATAAACATTTTGCTTGCAAAAAGGCAATTCAATTCAAACCGTTAAAATATTGTTGCTCTATAATAAATGCCACATTTCAGAATGATAGGCGATCTTGAGATATTTCCTTTTTATTTTGTATTGGAGTACAGTACTTCTGGAAATAAAAATATACTGTATATAACGTAACTGCAAATACTTTCAGAAGCAAAAGAGACCATCAGATGAGACATTCTGATGTTCTATATAAAACAGGCCTTCAAAATTCCTTTGCTGTACTGAGTCCAAAAATGTCTGATTAAAATATACTTTCCAGAAGGACATTCACCTTAACTGGAATTCCCCAAAAAAACCTCAGGAATGCATCTTCTCATAGTAGTTTGGTCCAGCGTTCAATTATCCTCATTTATTAATATAAATGTGGATAGATAAAATAATTTTATTATTACTATTAGATAAAGGGGACATGAGCAAATAAACTGAAACAAATATAGGATGAGACATTTTGTTTAACATTTAAGAGAATCTATGCAAAGGGGGCAGGTTTGCACAGACATGGTGAATATATGTAGGGGATTCTCAGCAGGGTAAAAAACCTAACAGCAATACGCCACCATTAAAAAAGAGCAATTAACAAAATCCAAGTAAGTTTTAATGAATGCCACAAACAAAGAATGAATAGGTCAGAAAATGGGTAACATTTTTAATAAATTGAAATTATAAAAGTCCTAAGTCAAAGAATTCAGTTCTGTCATTAAACTTTTAACTTTCCATTCATGAAAGTTCTCTAGGATTCATGGAAGTTTCTCAGCTTATCTAGCCACTGCAGTTTAAAACAAACAAACAAACAAACAAAGTTTATTAAAATAAATGGAAATCTTACTTATCTGTGCTGTACATAATGTAGGATGCAGGACACCTTTCATCATCATGTTTCATTCCAAGGTTATGACCCAATTCATGTGCAACAACTGTAGCATGACGTAACAAATTGCTATGATTCAACTAATGAAGAGAATCTCTGTTAAAAATCATGAAACTAAAGAAATTACTGTGTTTCTATCTACTGAGTTATCCAGGCCACAAGTTTCTTAGAGGCCATGAAGACAATATCAAACTGTATGGCAAAGCAAAAGCAGCAAGAATAGATAAGTTGTTTGTTTTCAGGTAGGGCCAAATTCTGCTACTCTTTCTAGGATCATACTCTGAATAGTGGCACAGTTAACCAGTCATTATATTAATTTTAGTGGAGTCTTCAAAGACAAACATGCTATTAAAGAACAGAATCTGCTTCTAAGATTGTTCATGATGTTATGGCATACCTATGATAAGGAAAGGAACCTCAGGAAATGCTGGATCTGTCCCTAAGAGTAAAGGAAACACTGGTTTTTGGCTAGTTTTGCCAAATTTAATATTTATTTTCTCCATTTACAGTTTCTTGGAGAATTCTGGACACTTGAAAATATGGTGCATTATGTTCAGCATCTATCCATGTAAAGAGTGAAACAATGCACACGTTGTAGTTGCATTCCCATCCCCAAAATACTGTGCTTATGAACCTTAACGTTATGAGGATGGACTTTTCTTATACAACCTTGAACTAGATGAATTACATAAATGTGATTAACAAATGATTTCAGGACTAAATCAGACAAGTGGATTGGAACATGAAGACAGAAATCGGGAAATATATGTATTTGTATATAAGCATAAAAATACGCACAAATCTTTACATAAGAAACCCTGTGGATGAAACCATTCCACTCCGAGCCTAGTCTCTACTACCTGGGTGGGTTCACAAAGTGCGTGTTATCTGTTAGGATGTTCTGTAGGTGTATCTCTGTGGAATCAATGTCTAGCAATGGATACAACTCTGCATTGTGTAAATGCACAGGGGAAAGCCTTCAATTGTCTCACTAGCAGTACATCTATGATAGCAGCTCCTGTGCTAGTTTCTTCCACCAACCACATTACGTACTTACAGTGCTGATTGACCCTCCCTGGACCTGTGAGCAGACGGTACCTACAAAAGCCATTCCAATGGATCCACCATAAGAATTTCTCCCTCTGCAACAAACACAGATTGAAGGTACTTTTGAAAGAGGAGCTGAAAGATCACTTTCATGATCACTATTAAAATACACTGATATGTCTGAAGCAAATACTGAAAAGCAAAATTTGGTCTTATTGAAGTCAAGAAGAAAGTTGTCACCTTATCATGGTTTCACTGTAATTAATAATGAACATGGCAATAACATAGATTGAAAACAATGATCAATCACCTAAGCCTGCTGTGTCAGTGCTTTTGAGTTGATTAACTATGAATTCATTATAGTTTCTTCATCTTTTTTTTCAGGTTAAAACAGTTTGGAAGTTGAGTGAATTTTACTTGTTATATTTTCATTCGTGTACAAAACCAAAATCACATACATTAGCAACACCAGCAGTGTTGCAGGAGTGGCATTTCCTCCAAATGAAAACTTACATTATGAGATGACTAACATCATTTCTTGATCGTTTTAGAAGCTCCTTCTGTCTCCAAGAAACGAATCTACCCAGTACGTCTCCAGCTGAACCATCCATTACCGAGATGGGGTTTGTAACTGTCCATATCTCCAATCCTACCAAAACAATCTGGATGTTCAATGCTCTATACATCTGAAAAAAAAAAAAAAAAGAGAAAAAAGAAAGATAATTACTGTCCATCAATCCAGTTCAACTGAATTATGAAAGATTTTTACCACTACTCAGCCAAAGTCAGGGAGCACACAGATGTTTAAAAACATCTGAGCTGCAGCTCTACAAGACTTATGCATAGATTCATGACATGCCTTAAATGTTACAAATTGCTGTATAACTTCCAAATACAATTTCAGAACATAACTGTACAGATTTACTTTACTACCTTACTTTTGAAAACTACAATAAGTAGAAACTACCAAGAATAGGTGACTGAACCTACCCCATCAACATAATTAATCAGCTCAACCGTTTCCTTTTGCACTGCAGCAGGATCCGATTTCTTCAGCAAAAACTGTAAGATGCCATATGCAAAAGTCAGAGAAAAAAAAATTAGTTTAACAAAAAGTATTTGGCATTGGATGAAATCATTACCCTGTTATGATCCACGACCATAAATAATTCCACATAGCTTTCCTGTGGCAGGACAGCTCGCTTGTTCTGCAAATTAAAAAGCACAATAAGTTAATATTATGAGTAATAAATTCAGGGCTTTTAAAATTATTTTTCTTGTGATTTTCATTTAATGCATTTATAAAGTAATGATTTTTTTTTTTTTAATGTGGCCTCAAATGTCAATTTGCTTTAGATTTCCAGATCAATATCTGCGTACAAGTAATTTACTTCTGGACAGACACTGAGATGCATGAGCTGAATGGCAGCTTTCACACACCCACAATGGTCTTGGGTTGAGCTCTGCTTTTCTGCTAAGTAACTGCTTCAAGCTATGTTAAATTGGCATTGTGATATTCTTCTGTTTCAGGATTTCCTTAACACTACTCCCACCAGCTTGGGGTCCATGAAAATGAGAGCAACAAGGTGGCCTGCTAAGCCAAAAGCACCATGCCAAAGCAAGAGCTCCGTAGACCACTGACATCTGGAACAGACTGAGGAGATGGCTTGGACTGTAGCCCTCAGGAGAGAAATAGAAATGCATTTACCCTCAAAAGTTTTCCCCCACTCGAGGTACTGTTTGATGAAAATGCATATTTCACAGACTGCTTCACAAACATCTTCATCTCATGATGAAGGCTGTCATTCTGCATACCACATCGGAAAGGGATATGCTCCATATCTTCTAACTGGTAAAACATGTGTTCAAATGTGCTGGATGAGTTGAGTGGCTCCATTCCATACCATTTACCACCAATGTAGATAATTCCTCTAACAAGCAGAAAAGCATGGAAAATTATTTTTCCCTCATGGTTATGACTAGGTGAATGAACAACAGATGAATACTTAAAAACTGTAACTCTTCGTACCGCTATGTTGACATAAATGATTATATGAGTTTGCATAAGTTTGCAGAACAGCTAAAAATGAAATCTCTGTTCTGCTTAGTGAAATCCAGTACTACCCGAAATACCAGTAGTTTCATAATTTTATTCTTCATTTAAAGGAATGCCATGAAATATCTTTCTTGTGAGTGGCATCTCACTTCAATACTATACACATGAAAGATATGTAGGTGAACTTTGTTCCGTTGCCTCTTCCTGCTTGTAAAAAAGATCTCAAGCTGAACAAGGCTGCCAGGACTGACGAGTGTATCTAAATCCAGGTGAAGAGCCAAACTCATTGAAGGCAGAAAGCACTGACGTGCTCCAGGCATATTCTGGGTATCTGCCTGATCTGCTGTGCATGCCATCTCATTTTGCCAACTTGTACAGATTGATACCGTCAGGGGAATACCTTAAAACTTTTATGCATTAATCCAGCCCCTTCATGTTTCTCAGATAAATGTAATTTTATCGTATTTGCAACACTTTCACTATTCTGAAAGCTAAATTCTAAATGCAGCCAATCAACAGTATCTGTCATAGGGGAGAGAAAGTATAAAACCTGTTTAGAGTGTCAGCTTCAGCAAGAGGCAAAATGTAAAAAACATTTGCGAGATAGTACTGTGTTTTCTTTCCAGGTGTATAATGAACATCAGCAGTTTTTTTGTTTTTGTTTTTAAACTGGTGATACTGCACAATTAACTATCTTGAAGCAAAAAGCAAGAAGTAATACCTCAGGCCATCGCATGTGCTAAGAGCAAGCATTGAGTCAGCCATTCCTTCAACAGTGCCATGATAATAACAGTGTGTCTGAAATGCAACAAAACCACATAATCAATAACAAAATAAGGTAGCAAACTTATTTTGCTGCCAACCTTATTATTTGCATGACATTACAGCTGGCTTTTGCAAATTTAAAGCGTTCCCTATTCTGAAATAATCCCAAAATTCTTGGAGTAAAATATTACTTGATGTGAGTAACTACAATAGCATTTGGTCCCTTGGTTCTAAAAAACAACCAGCTTTTTCATTTAACCCATCACCATCTTTTAACAAGATCTTTGTATCTATATTGCTCATAGTGTGCTTAAACAGAATCCTCTCACAGGCTGACTGAGAAGCTCTCCCATGCACAGAGCAGTCTCACTAAGCCAACGTGCAGTTACAAGTTGAAACTTAAATGTAAAAGCATTCTTAAGGCTTGCTCAAAACTATAGAGCTTTGATGCTGCCATTGTACCTTTAATTGCATATTATGCAAAGGTGACCTACTTGCGTAGCTCAAATTCAACCTTGGCATAATCACCTGGTGTCTCCTTTCACAACTTACAAAAGTGATGCCGTATAATAATAAAGAGTTTGAGGACAAAGCCACTCCCTCATGAAACACAGAACTTGATGTTTTATATCACAGGGAATTGTTAACCATAAATGCCACAAATATGAAACTTTGACAATGCCTCTTTCCCAGCATGTATATTTTTCTTCTATATATGCACTTTATGCGCATCACTTCCATTTTCCCCTCCAATGCCAAAAATCTAAGTAATTTTCACTCTTGCAGGATACAGACACAAAGACACTCAGAGTGAATGGTTGTGTACATTCACGTTTGCTTTGGAAACACATTTAGATGCATGTACACTTGTTGCAGTCCTCAGTTCTAACAAATTATTAATATGGCCTTCAGTTCATAAAGCTTGAGTTTCCTGGTTTGAGGAAACTCTTATGCAAAAGCAGAATTTTATTATGTACAATACCTTGATTTTTGATTGTGTTGCCTCCAGTGTCCCATTTTTTCTGTACGTATATAGCATAAAATCTTTGCTAACAAGGTCTCTGGAAACAAAAATAAACTACTGCTCTTTTAAGAGTCTATAAAGCAAGAAATAAATCAAGAATCCTAGTAAGTATTACATTGTTAGCAGTATACTCATGCTACATTATCATTGAAATTCACAGACATGAAACACAATATCTTAAAAATGAGCTGCACTATTTGGAAAATAAGTTACATTGAAATATTTTAACTAAAACATCCATAGATTATGACCTGAGCAGCCTATGTCATAGGAGGGCCTGGATTATTATTGACTCTGGAATGAGGAACAACAGATATTTTTTTTCTAAATAAAACAACCCTCCCCTCCCTACCAATAAAGAGCTACTGTTGAACTTTCCATAAGGATTTTCTGAAATCTACTGGCTGTGGTGCTAATATAAAAATCTAATTTTTGCACTCTAATAAATATTTTTTTTAAAATATAAAAATACTTGTCTATATGCAACACAATTCCAAGGTGGATCGATTACTCAGAACACTATCACATACTTATTTTTCTTCAGTGTTAGGAGGTACGTTCCATTTCTTGTTTTAATTGAGTAAGAAAGATTGTCATCTGAATGCTCCTGAAAACAAAACAGAAGTTATCACTTAACTATGTTATCTTCTGCTCGGGCGTGTCAATTCCATGTTTTCTTTGATAACAGAGGTCCAACTACTATACAGCTTTAAAGTATTTACCAGATTCACAACACTTGCACTCCTAATCCGCATGGTTTGTGTATTGCAGTGTCAGCAACACACTCTACATTCTTTCCTATGGAAAGTTTAAATTGTATTGAGCTACAAATTTTTATATGGAAGACATAATGAAAAAGTACAAAAACTACACAAGAAATTAAGTATATCTGCCATTAGAGATTTGTACAGGGAATGTAAAAGATATGCAGTCTATAGAAAAAAGAAAAACTAAAACTTATGGTATTAAAACAACAAGAAAAGAAGGGTCAGTAAACCTAAACCTAGGCAACCACGATACAGTTTTATAGGCTCAGAAACAGATACTCCAGAGACGCTAGTGAAGAGGAAGTAGACATAGCTTGGACATAGCCGGATTCAGGTCCCCAAGGAGGGCACAGCCCATGTATTTTTTTGCTAAACTATCACATAAAGTTTTATGACACTCCTTATGTAAATCATCTGTGGCCGGATGAACGACTCACAAATTCTTCTTTTGTTATTCAGTTTGTACAAAGATGACTCATGGCATTTCATTATCAGTTATTTCAGTAATTAAACTCTGTATCTGGTGCTAAGGTGAACTTTGACTTTAGAACCGAAGAATTATGGCTCAGGCCTTTCTCTCTTAACTCATTCATTTACCTGTACGACTTTATGGGACCTCTTGTACAAGGTGAGCATCTGCCCTTTAGCCAATACATGGCTGAAATCTTCTGGTTATTCAAAGACAAGGTACGATGAGCAAAAGAACACATACAGCACAGACAGCAGTTCAACATCTAATCAGACTTGGAGGAAACAGAAATATTTTCCATGTTCTTACTTCCCTCTTACAAGGCTGTTAACAGGACTAGAAGTTTGAAAGGCTTTAACTTAGAGTTGCAGTTACAGCCCTTTGTGAAAACAAATTTACTCAAAACTACTTGAAAACACTTAAGAATCTGAAGAGATAGCACATTTCTTCACTAAATAACCAATATATAACATACACAGTACGTGTGTGTGTGCATTATAGGACAGTATTGTGAAAAACAGCAATAGCAGAAGAAAAAACACTGGACAGAACAACAAACCTCATGAAAAAATGGGCGATGTTTCTCTTTGCCTGTCAGACGTTGAGGAATAATTATTTCAAATGTTGAAACTCTGGATGTCTCTTCAGAAGATACCCCTAAAAATAAAGTTTGAAATTTCTAAGGAACCAGAAAGCGTAAGTAATATATTGTGTTGGAATCTGCACGGTGGTGATCACTGAAAAATAATTCTGCTGAGGTCACAGACGAAGACGAGTAATTTCACCAGCTTGGGACCCAACTCCCCACGCTCAGTTTGGTAGGTTCTGTCTCTGCCAGAGTTCTTGGATTATATCGAGGAAGTCAAAGAAATCAACATTTTCTTTCGTGGCCAAAGTACTCTGCATTCCTGAGTGTATAGGCTAAACATATGTGCCTTCATTCCATGCAGAAAACCTATTTTGACTGGATTTAAGGTTAATGACTACACCACCCCAAATCAACTGCTCTAAAGTGCTAAAAACTGCACATTCAAGCTAAAGTTTTCTTAAACAGGGTGCCCAAAGCTAGATGGCAATCTTGACTTTAACTCTTGATCTTAGTTATTTACATTATAAGCTGAGATAATGATGCAAGTTTGGTAATTCCTTCATATAGACATTATCAAAAATTAGCTATTTTCAAAATAAATACATAAATAAATAAATAACTTTCTTGACCAATACAGCGGTAACATCACAGAAAATCCCGAGAACAAGAAAATTAAAAGCAAACAAACAAACAAAGAAACCCACCACAAAACAACCCACCTCCTGTATTCAGGGCATACTTATATAAATACGTGGTAGAATTAGCATAGGAATGGTCTAACTGATGTAAAGAAGGAAACTTCTGCTTAAAGCTGGAGTCTTCCAGAGTTCATAAAGAAAGGCTATCAAATTACTTAAACAATCTTAATTCTCACATATTCTAACCTGGATTGTTAACTTTTTATATTTGTCTATCATTTCTGAAACTCTTCTTTCTTCCATGACCTATACTTTTAACCTGAAGCAACACGGAAAATTTCAGTAACTATCTTCTCTGTCCACCCATCTGTCCCCCTCCTAGTGAATTTTGAGGTGGCTGGCAAGTTAAAATTAACTGTGCAAGAGATTTTGACATCCATAATCAGTTAAGTTTCCTGGAGTTTTGTGAAATCACCTCACTGGTGTCAGGAACGATGTGCTGATGCGTCAGTCGATAGCAGGGCGCTCTAGGAATGGCTGATGGATGTTTGTTCAGCAACAGTCATGTTTCTCCTGCATTATTTGTAAAACGTTTGGAACCTTTTACATTATATCAGAGTTATCTCCAGAACTGTCATCCTAACTAAGGAAGCTAAAGATAAGAAATCTGTTGAGTATCTGGTTTCAGCTAAATGGTTTTATAGAAAACAACAATCTCTACTGACTTTTTTTTTCTCCTTTCTTTTTTCTTGTCTGCACATCAGTCTGGTTTCAGTGTCCACTTTGGTCAACAGAGACATAACCATTGCTTTTACACAGGTTACAGAGTCAACAATAACATAACATGGGTTATAACAACCAAAGTAGCTTCCTACTTCTTAAATTGTTCTTTTATAAGGAAACAAAGAGATTTCTTCTCATTTTTAGCAGTACAAAGTTGACCTCAGCTTCCCAGGTTTCTGTGAAAGAATTTCACAACTGCAAAGAAGCCACAGAGCACTCATGAATCACCCATTCAAAGCGAGGAGGAGGATTCCTCAGTGTAATGATGATCTCTACCTATCAGATAACTTCAAGATTTTTGAAAGCTGGGTTCAGGCAGCCTATGATTAAAATTAAATACTGTCATTACAATCAAAAATGTGGAAGCTGCTATTAGCAAACAGGTCTGCAAATAGCATTGGCACTCCGTATTTGCTTTTGACTTTTATTTTCATCAGAAATAACTCGATTAACTAAATAGTAAAATCTGTTCTGTGAGTCAAGTGTATGTTGAACTTACAGCGGAAATGTGGTCCTAACAATTTATGTTCTGACACCTAAAAGCAGGAAAGCACTAGTAGTCACAAGAACATCATCCTCTAAGAAATATTTCAGGCATTACATCTCAGTCTAAAATATGAAGCCAAATCATAAATGTAAAGGAGTTAATGAGGAAATAAAACTGAAGCAAGTTCCCTGACATTACTGAAGATCCAGATCTTTTTCTAGACTCTTTACTATTCATCAGTGACAGTAGCTACAATTGTCACAACCGTGTCAGGTATAGAAGATAATGTTTTTAAATACCTACTACATCATGGAGGAAACAAACAAACAAACACAATGAATTAAACTATAAAAATTTTCAAACTGCAGTGCTTTTTTCTTTCTTTCTTTCTTTTCCTCCTTCCTAAACCAAAGGTTCTTGGTTAGGTGATCTGCTAACAGCCTAATGCCCAGGTCGAGCTGTGACTGGATTTGAGAGGTGTGCATATTTATCGTCAGGACCGTGCACTACAAAAAGACTTGGAGGAACTCTGAATACGTAACAAAAACAAAAAGCTTACCTCTCATCCAAAAAGAGTTTTCTGTTAAAGTTAGTCCAATGGTGAACAAAAATAGGCTGTGTTTTAGCATGACTAGATTTCCTGGAGAAAGCACTACGGTATGCGAGGCAGCACGGTGTACTTGGCTCTCAGCTGGCCGGCACGGGAGAACGAGAAGAACGAGAACGCTCTGCTCTGAAGGTAAACAATCGAAAAAGCACTCCGATACCTCACCTCTGCCAGGGAAACGGGAAGTAAAATTTCATCCATTAGGCTCGCAAGAAAACTGGTTAGGCAGCTTAACGCAAATAAAAAGCAGCACACTCCGAAATACTGATTGGAGACAGACAAATCGTGTCAGGACCAAACTGGTTTATTCCAAAAGATTTAAGCTGATACCACCTGAGACACAGTTGGAGATTATATGAGATAGGAACATAAAACATTGCTACCAACGGATACGATAATTAGGATATTTATACTGGCCACCGTCAGATCAGTAAAATCTACTCTTTGAAATTTCATCTTGCTCTTTGTTTTTCATTATTCCACCTTTACTTTAAAAATATCAAAAATGCAGTGCATATGAACACGTGGAAATCCCACAAACATATCACACAAGGATTCTAGCCAGTTGCATTTGCATTAAAGATAATTTTCCTCACCCAAAGTCTGTAATTTTGAGGACCTCATCCCTCTTTACAGGATCAGAATAATGTTCTGAGGCATCATTTAGTCACATCATCATCCAAAGCAGAAAACAAATGCTTCTAAAGCTGAATGAATTTGCAATGCACTTCAGAAGTACCATGCATATTTAGAAACTCAAATAGGGGGCTAATACAACACGGTACTCAAGCTAAAGCATTTGTATTAATTAATTTTAATTAATTCATTTTAAATTAAAACAGAGCAAATCCATTATTTTTCCAGTGTTGAATCACGTAAAACAATGGCTTAAGTTAAAATATAAATATATATATATATATATAAAAGAGGCAGAGATAGCAACAGTGTTTCTAATTATTGTCTTGTGTAAAGCCTGTTCAAGTCCATCTTCCTATTTAACGCAGCTCATTAATTTGCTTCAGCCAAAGCACCAGGCAGACAGGGAGACCCGATACCTGCACTCACTGGGTACATCTGTACCGTAGCATCAAGAGAAACTTTCCTCGACTCCAGAAGCCGGGACCCTACTGAAAATTAGATGAACCCAATCTTTAATTCATATTCTCTTCCTCCATGGCACACTGCTAGCACGCAGCGCGGGAAACGGGGCTGCGGTACTCCAAATTTTCCCATTTTATCAAGCACTGGCACGCTTTTAGGGCTTTTTTATTTGTCCAGAAGAGCGTTTTCGGGTTGTTTGTTTGTTTGTTTATTATTTTTTTCCTGGCAGGGACCAACGGCGCGCTTGCCCACGCGGAGCACCGAGACCCCCGGTGCCCACAGCACGGGGCTTTCGCTCGCCGCAGACCCCCGGGGAACGAGAGGAGCCTGGTGCCGAGCCCCTCAGCACAGACCCCGGGTCCGAGCCCTGGTCTCGGTGCCTGAGGAAACGGGCGCCCTGCACAAGGTCCCCCTCACAGCGGCCGCCCTCTTGTCCGCCGCCTCACCCAGCGCCCACCCCACCCGCGCATGCGCGCGGCCGCCGCCATGTTCCGGCGCCCTCCTCCCTCCGTCCCCGTCCCAGCGGGCTCGGTGGCGGCCGGGCAATGGCGAGCGGCTGCGGGGCGGCCGCTCCGCACCCCGGCGGCCCCGGGGAGCCTCCCGGCGTGGCGGCGGGGTGCTCGTGGCCCTGCTCGCCGCCGGACGGGCTGGCCCGGGTGCTGTGCGTGCGGCGAGGCGGGGCAGCGGGGCCGTGCGGCGCTTCCCCCGGCGGCAGCGAGGCTGTGGTGGCCGAGCGGCGGGCGGGCGGCGGGGGCGAGGCGGGCTGCGTGCTGCAGCTGGAGTGCCGGCCGCCCGGCGCCGAGGAGGTGGCCGCCGTCGGCGTGGTGAGCGAGGCCCGCAACATGGAGGTGTACGCGGGCGAGGAGTACTGCGGCACCGGCCGCGGCGAGAGCCTGGGCGCCGCGGTGCCGCGGGGGTGAGTGAGCTCCTGCCCCGCCGCCATCTTCCGGCCGCGGGCATCGCCCGCGCCTCCCCGGGGCGGCCCCGGCGGCTGCTGGGGGGCGAGGGGAGGGTCGTGGTTTTGTGCCTCTGTAGCCACCGAAACGCTTCAGTCACTCACGAAGCGTTACTCGGAAGCGCTGTCGGGCGAGACCGCAACAAGGGTACGTGCTCCTTTTCTATCCCGTTTAATCTCCCTGGACAAAACATCTGCCCGCTGCTTTTGCGGGCCTCTCCTAGCAGATCTTTGCCAGAAGATCTCGTCTCTCTGGTATGTAGTCACCCCAGGCTTCAAGAACAAGAGAGAAAAAAATAAAGGGTTTGTTTTCCCCTTCGATGTTGCCTTCCATGCTTTGCCGGAGGAGTTAAAACAATGTCTTTTCTCTTTTGTTTTTAAGTCATTACGTGGCACATCTGCTTAATTAGCTAAGTAAAAACAACCGACTCAGAGCCTCAGGGAAGATGTGTGAATAACGTACTGAACCTCAAAAGCTGCTCTAGCAGATAATGTACGTACACATACAGATCGCTTCTTATACACGTGTCTGATCCGATTCAATACAAGTTGAGTATAAGCATTAAAACTGCTGTACCACAGTAGGAACATATCTGAGCCAGTCTTGTTTCTTATCTGACTGTCTACCGCTATTGTGTATTTCAACTGAAGAAAAAAAATAACAATATTAGTGATGTCACAGCTTGCTTATTTTATTTTTGTAGTGAAACTGAAAAGGTTACTTTATACAAAAAGTACCTGAAATTGGAACGCCCGGCAGCCTCCTGTAGAATTAAGGTAGGGAGTTCAACATAATTGTTTAATTTTCATTGTCTCTTTAATCACTCCAATGACTAAATTGCATTGCTCTTACTCAATTACAGTTATTCTTATGCAGTAATCAGTTCATATAAACACTTTAAAATCAGGTACATTATGTAATGTCTTAATAGTTCTCTTAATTTTGGATCACGATGTTCTTTTTATGAAGACCTAATATATATGAGCAAGATATCCTATTAGGGAAAAAAATCATAACCCAGATAAATTACAGGTAAACAACAGCTGGTATATAATTAGAATTGTAAACTCTGTGTTACTGTTACTGTACGCTAGTAATAGTAACTCTGTGATGCAGGTAAATAATCTTAGGAAAATCTGTGCAGCTACTGCTTGTCTTAAGTACTTGGAAGATGAGGAGCTTGTTGATCTGTGGGTCATGCATGCATCCTCCTTCTGTTCCAGTCAAAATTCTCCTAAGAGTAATGGCAAGGAGAAATCAGCCTTATTTTCAGGGAAAAGAGTTCAGCATATTCATACAAAGAAAACATGATTTTTTTCCTAACCAAAATACTTTTCTTCCTTCTTGTGATAGCTGCTCTCCATTGGTGAGAAACAAAGGGTACTCATCAGTAAAATAATTGTAGAAGTGAAAACAGTGTCTGCAAAACTAGCAACTGATTTTCCTTCACTAGGATCGAGCATAGATCTAGACAGAGTGCAGACTATAATGGAATCTATGGGATCTAAGTTGTCTCCTGGTGCTCAGCAACTCATGGACATGGTCCGATATCAGCAGAAAGTAAGTTACTGTGCTGTTCCATAAGCATGAATAGTATTCATCTGTGACTTTGCCTTTTATAATGGTCAAGCGTGTTCCAAACAGATTTGGTGAATAAGTTGTTTAGTTTTTTCACCTAGACTTGCTGCTGCCTTAATCCTGGTTTAACCATTTCCCTCTGCTTTTCCCTAGGAATATAATCCACAAATACTTTTAAAGTCATTATATTATACCATTAGAATGCTGTAATTACTAGAGTTTTTAAGTATATACTAGTTGTTATGGTATAACTTTCAGTCTGTTTTAATACTTAATATTTAAGTATATTGTTTTTTTTTCTTGCCATCAGAACAGTTTACCTCTTGGAGACAAACTTAGTTGGATCTTTGGGAGAAATTCAGACTTTGGAGATGAGAATCCAGTAGATGGATTACACAGTGCAACTATTCAGATGTCACAGGATCAATCAGCCAGTGAACCTTTGTCTGTCAAAAATCCTTTAGCAAGCGAAACAGTATGTGAAGACTCAAAAATAAATCTTGATCAGAACACACAGGTACCTGAAAGAGAGAATACTTCTGATTCTGGAGGAATTACTACCCAGCAAAATACAGTTGACTTCAGAAACGATCTTAAAGTCATGGGATCTTTGCTTATGCAGGAGCAAACAAACCAAAATGTAGCTAGTCCACAGGTGCTTCTTCCTTTTCTTCAAAACATCTGTAGTCAGGTTAATCATCTTCGGCTAAAAGATGGTGATAGGCATCTCAGTAAAAATACGGTGACTAAAGAGGAAGGCATTCAGGCTGTTGGGTAAGTTAAGTTTGATATGCCTAGTATAGTAGTAGTTTGTATGTATTAGCAAGTGTTTTTTTTTAAAAAAAAGCATTTTATTCTCATTAACAGCAATAACGAGTCTTAAAATCTGTGATCTTGAAGGCAGTGTGGTGACAAACATGACTATAGTTTTTCAGTTGAGCTGCTTGAAGCTAAGATTTTTCTAAAAGAAACCACAAAGTCATTTGATTTGCTAAATTGTTTTTGTCTTCTTTCTGTCTCTCTCCTTTTTCCTCCATTTCACCTTTTATGGTTTAAAAAATGTGTGGTCGTTCTGTTCCGTTACATGCATATAGTATGTCTTTCTCCTCTGTTACTGCATTTTCACTTGGACTGC
Source organism: Oxyura jamaicensis (assembly GCF_011077185.1). Classification (NCBI taxonomy): domain Eukaryota; kingdom Metazoa; phylum Chordata; class Aves; order Anseriformes; family Anatidae; genus Oxyura; species Oxyura jamaicensis. Next base: position 31,516,799 of record NC_048898.1, on the reverse strand, counting down.
TTCTGCCGCCTAAATTGTCATCCTGTCCTTGTTTTCATGTTGTGCCATGATCTCTCTGCTGTCATCGGTGTATCTCATGCCATCAGTCTTTCCTATACCTCCTCACTTGTTTGCATTTACAGTGCAAACTTCGTTCTAGCGGCGTGGTCACTTTGATAGATACCCAAAGAATGACAGAAGAAATGATGAGATGCAGGAGTGTTTCCTAGGAGGCAGAGTTCTGATAATGCCCGAATATCTCCAGGTCCTTGGAAAGTACAATGTTTTTAATGAATACTGATGTGAAAATAAATAATGCATAGTGTATATAACTCTGGAAACACTTGGAAAGAATAAAGCCTGTCATGCTGACGCTGTTTGAACGTTGTTTATACTGTTTAGCTATATGGATTTTGTTATTTGTAACAGCACCTTCTGACGTATAACTGAGCCTTTTGAAAAAGTAAGGTAGAAAGATGGTGACTGTATCTTCTTTTTTATTAAAAAAAAACAAGCTCACATTTAATACGTAGCAGACAGGAAAGATATTTTGCTTATGCTAAAAACCTAATACCATCCAAAACTCATTGTCTGTGAAATGAGATGTTAGACTTAAATGAAGTTCAAGTGCACAGATTGCTATTATGCCCCTTGTTAAGAAATAGGTTATACTGATGCTTAACTTGCTCTTTTTACAGAGTAGAACAGCAGCCTATTTGCTCCTATTTGGAAAAGATCATCTCAAAAAATATGGATCTGATGGAGAAAAAACTAATGGACTATATTGATCGCCAAATCCAGGCTCTTCAGACGCACATAGATAATAAAATGGTTCTCTTAATGGACTTGGTTCAGAACTCAAAGCAAAACAAAATTTCACAAGCACACTATGATTCTAGTGAGGGGTTCTCTAATGGAGAAAGATAAATGTATATAGATATAGAGCTCCAATATAAGTATTTTTAAGGGCAATTACTCTTTACAAAGCGAAGTATTCATGGAGTTATAACCGTAAAGAACCTCAGTGTTGTTAACTTGCATTTTGTTACTGTAATTCTATCCACTATTGTACACAGTTGTTAGCTTTATGAAAGATCATAAGAATGTGTGGTTTTCCTAAATAAGAATTTTGTATGCCCTTTGTGGCTTATTTATTTAAAGAGCATTGCTAAAAGCCCTGTAAAACACAGTTTTCCACCTTGAGTTTGAACAATAGAGAGGAGTACTCTAAATAAACCAAGTTACAGCTTATCTCTTTACGTACATGTAATTAATTCAATTTTCTTCTGTCTTGTGTGTAATGTGTTACCCCTAGAAAGCAACATGGTTTCCTTGTGGCTTTGTTTGGTTTTAATGGGACTCCTGTTGAAGGGGTTTATTACTCCAGCTGTGAAAGGAGTGGTAGTACTTGTATTGCTTCATTTAAACTGTAAGGAATCGGGTGTAGAGAGGTAGAATCCCCAGCCTGGGTTCTTGGAAAGCCCTCCTGGCTGTACAGGCCGCAAAGTGAGGAATATAGGTTCCTAAAGTGATATTTAAAATGGGGATATTAGGCTTTTTCCTTCATAAATGAATTGAACCATGCAGGAACAACTGTATTAAATGTATACAGAGCAGACTTGTATTTATCCATGTTTCACTATCTGAAGAAAGTACTTCATTCGTGGTCCTTTCCCAGGGGGACCTCCTATGCAAAACAGAGTGTGCTGGGTTAGGATCTGCTGCGTTTCAGCAATCTTAAGCCAAAGAAGTAGTCTTATTGTGTCACGTTTACTGTAATCTCTTTAGATCAGATCTGCTGTCATTTGAGGAGGTACAAGTATGTCTCAAAGTCCCTTGTTATTGGAAGGTTGGTCTTCATACTTCATTTTGATAATTGCTCTTTGAAATCTGGGGTGCACCGTTTAACTTTGGCTTTACAGGGACTTAACTGTGGACTCCTAAGTTGAACGTAGAAACTGGTTGCATTTGGTGTCTTAAAATGCTTTGAACAAAAGCTATAGATGGAGAAGCAAGTGTTGAGTGAACAAGCGGAGGCATGTAGTAGGCATGTACAATCCAGTCTCTTTACCTAGCTTACCTAAAGTTTTCTTCTACTCCAAGAAAAACAATATATTTTGAAGACAATCAGCAACCCACAAAATAGATTGCAAAGACAGGATAACTTGTATAGGACAGTTAACTCATAGTAGTCCCTCAACATAACTCATGCCAAGTTCTTTTTCAAAGTGATTTGAAAATATACAAATATTTTTTAAGGACCTAAATTCTCATACTTCAGAGGTATAAAATTGCTTCAAGGTTATTTTCAGATGCTTTCTAAACAGTAACATCCTGATGTAGACACCAGCATTCTTTCAACTCAATTTAAGATACAGTCAAGGTTGAGGTGGTTGTCTTTTTATAATTAAAAAGGTTGAAATGTTGCCAAGCATCGTTGCATTCTGGGGCTGTTAGTTTATTGAGTTTGTTGGTTGTGTTTTTTTTGTTTGTTTGTTTGTTTTCCCCCCCCTTCCCCTCTTTGAGTGACAAATCTGAACAGAAGTTGACCGAATTCACAACATCCTAAAGTAGTTAATATGAACTCTGGATTTTCTGGTAGCCATATGCTGGCTGGTGTTTGTAATATTTTAGTATTGTAGCTACCACAATAATAACATTTGAAATCAAAGCCACAAATGAAAGAATGTAGAAGCTCTTTCGTTGCAGGTTTGGGGTTTCTTCAGCATCTGTTTTAGTGAGGGTATCTGTGTAGAGAAAGAAGAAAGTGGCATGTTTAAAGTTTTCTGAATACCATGTCATTTCAGTGAAGGCTCAGCATTTTTCAGATATTTTTTCTGAGGGGTTGACCATACTGATTTGCAAATTCTGAATTTCTACTGAAGAATTGTGAAATTTTATAATCAAATGATACTTTTGTATTCGTGCGGTCAAGTTCTTGTCCATCAGTGTTATCATTATCTTTGGAAATGGGAGATGGTGTTGAAGCAATGTTGGGCAAAAAAGGAACTTGTGATTCTAACCCTGTACCTTCAAAGAGTTGCCTAGATGGTCCTTGGTAAAGCTGGTTATTTTTCTGTAAATCGTGAAAGACACTAAGAGAATTGATCTGTTTTATAATACTTTGAATGTGATCTGTTTGCACTAGGAACTTTTTCACTCTGTAAATGTGTCCTGTTTCTAGCATGTGGTTGCAAAATGGGAACATGTTTAAAGTGCTGCTAAAGTTGAGAGGTTAATAAATGTTTCATATATTAGTACTAAGAGCCTGACTAATAAAGCATGTTTCTGAAAGCACGTGGCACAACACGCTCCTCTCAGGTGAAGGTTTGTGCTTGGATTTACACCAAAGAAGAGAGCTTAATCAGATTCTCAGTTTATGTATCCCTCTTACCTGAGCGATCAGCAGCCCTGAGATCTCTCTTCAGGCGGATAGGACCCACTACAGTCTTGGCTTTCCAAGTGTATGAAGAAGCAGCTCTTTTTTGCCTGGAGATACAGCCTTCAGTACAGCGAGAGTTTGTGGTACTGTCACAAATCAAAATGTCACACTGGAGATAAACCGATGAAAAGCTCCGCAGGAACCTGAAGGCATTAAATTTGAACCTTCCATAGTGCTCAATGGGTGGGTAGGTTACCACAGTGTCATCTTTATTACAGCTGCAACAGAATTTACAGATTTGTTAAAGACATCCGCATACAATAACCCTTCTTGCTAAATAAATACTCTTAGCTGTAAGCAGAGCATTTAACTAAAGCTATTTTTTTAAAAAATATGGGCATACAAGGATGTTCCCTTCCCAGTGCAATATGGTACACGCTTTTCCTGACATGTAATCCCTTTAAATTTCTATGAAATATAGCTTCCAACCACAATCTCCTAAAGACAAGTGGAGAAGAGACAAAAGAACTACATTTGATGTAGAAGTTACATTTTCTCATGCAGTATGAGACAGTTGTAATTTAGCGTCTTACCCACTTCTGATTAAGTCATATGTTACTGATCCAAAATCAGGCTGTGGAGATGCTACGCAGGTATCGACAAACACCAGAAGATCTGGGTCGGTGGAATGAAGACTGACTTGAGCAAAAAGAGTTTGGTTTAAGTCTACGTAATATGGGGACTGAAGCACAGGGCTGGAGAACGACTCTGAATCGTAGAACGACATGCTAATGTTGTATCTTCCCACAGAGGTCGTGTTCTTGATTAGATTATTTTCTGTTACGTAAATGACTTCTACAGTTGAGTTGTTTTCCATTATGCACTTTGCAATAATCTGTACGCTCTTCTTGCGTGTGATAATACTGTCAGTTTCAGAGAGAGTTACAATGTTGGTGTAAGTGATGCGATGACCTTCATCCTGTAAAAGGAACAGTATGAAATAGTTGTGATTACGTAGGCACTGCAGTCGAAAGCGTGTTAAAGTTAGGAAGTTGCATGAAACATGTCACAACCAAAAACACAAATCAGCCCTCGTACCTGTGTGTCCCAAGCGCTGAACCAACTCCATGCAGCAGCTTAAGGAATATTGCACGGAGTGTGGAAAGTATCAAAGCTCCATTTCAGTCACCGTTATCTAAATGATGCTGTTAATGAGCTCTTAGGAACCTTGCCATCATTGGGCTTTTTCCATTTCCTTGTGACTTGTGTCACTCGCAGGAAATGTTGGAGTTACATACTTGTGTTACTTTGGATAATCTGGGTGTAGAGGGAATGAAGTAAAATAAAAGGTCTGGGATGAATTTGGGTGGATTCTCCTGGGCTTCCTTTGAAAGGCTCATGATCATTGGATTCTAACAGAGCAAAATGTTCTCAGCTCCAGAACTGGAAGCAAGCAATTGGATGAGCTATGTGGAAGTAAATCTGCTGTTAGCTTGTTCACCTATGATTCATAAACTGTTCTGACAAGCTCGTGTTTTTCCCAAGCTATTGTTCGCTTATTTGCAGAACTTTTTTCCCCCTTTACCTTTTTAGTTGTTCCACAGCTGCTTAATGGGAAGGAGAAAATCACGGGATCTGTGGAAACTGGCCTGCAGGTTGGGTCGTTCAGCTGCAGGTGAGTTTCATTATAGCCAAAGGAGTCCAGGTAGTCCTTGCTCACGACAATTTCCAGTCTGTCTGAAGAGCACGTAAGGGATGCTGCCATTGAAAGAGAAATTAAAATGTGTTACCACAAAATCTGCTGTGCTCATTTCTTGCCTGCTCTGGATCAAGGCCTGTCCTTGAGCCTGTTGCATGGTTCTTGAGCTAAATGAGAATGAGCTTTGTTTTGGAGATAGGTCACAGAATAACTTAAATACGTGAGACTAATGTGTGGTGTTGTTTTATTTTGTACTTAAAGAGGGTTAGTGGCTACCACGATGAAGGCTTAAATCCTCAGTCACAACTGTCAGATCCCTTCTGTATTTTTTACGGAAGAGAAGGTTCATACGTGGAAGTGAGAAGCAAATACACTTACTGTCAGGCTCTGGGGGATCTGGCAGAATGCTGGTATACTGAGCAGAAAATCCTCTGTAGGAGTTGGCGTAGTCTGTAGACAACACAAGCGTCATGCCGTTTGAAGAAGATTGAAAGGCGGGCCGAGAAACGCCACATGCTTTTCCAATTAAGCCAGTGTTAGTGGTGAGGCCATCATAGACTGCCAGAAAGTCAAACTGGCAGTTTTGATCCAGTTCCAGGCTGTAGACAGAGAAAAAAGTAATGATAGGAAGTATGAGTGTAGAGAACATTGCTCATATTGGATAAAGGATTCAGTACGGATAGCAACTGACAAGTCCCAGTTAACTGAAATCGAAGAATGGAGAATAAAAGAACACACAAATCAAAGTTATTAAAAACAAATAAAATATGGAAAACTCTTAGGCAAGAAATAATTAAGTGCATGATTCTACTTACTCTCATTGAAATTGAAATTTTGCTAGTGCTCTCAACAGAAATAGCTACATTTTTGTAGTTCTGATACTATATATTGATGGTTAATTACTTAATAAAAATAACCACACCTTCAAATATATTAAAGGAAAAAAAAAAAAAAACACATTAAAATAAAGAAGAGCTTTTAAAGCGTGGCTTTGACTCAAGTGGATCTCTGATGCCTTTTATGTGTATCACCAGAGGAAAAGGAAGGCTTTTGTCCTTTTTATGTCTGTTTTAAGCATGTTCCTTATGTAGCAAAAGCTTTATGCTTTTGCATTTAAATTGAGGCTAGCTTGTGGACATCTCATGGCTAGTCACATGAAAAGCTTTCTGTGTTTCACTGACTGGCTCAGCAGTAGCTATAGTGTACTGTACAGTGATTTGGAACATGATTATCTTATCCATCATAAGAGCCAATAAATCATATTGGTTTTACATGTCTACAGATGTTCTAAAAGCACTTTTTCTTGCTATGTTTAAAGCAATGCTTCTAAACAGGATGACCAAAGAACAGTTGAGTGTAGGGCGTTTACTCACAACAAATCCTTAAATTGTAAGTTTATCTTCGATTTTTTTGCAGTTTGTATGTGCCAGACGCAGTATGTAAATGGAGGGTAAGCCGATGGGTAGTTGGGACTGGTAAGTGTCCCACTGGGGCCAGTTAAGCTTCCCCCACAAGGTGCTGAAAAGAAGAGCAGACACATCAGTAACACAGCAGTATATATAACAATAAAAATAAATTCAAAACCTAAAGCTGTGTCACTAGCAGGAGCATTTCTTGAGGATTCCATTCATTTGGAAATTATTAAAGGTGCTAAAGATAACTTTTATATATATTTTAAGGACACTTTTTTTTTTTTTTTTTTTTTTTTTTTTCAGCAGCAAAGTTAATTAAATGCTGGAGCAGCAGCATAGACCATGATGTGGGAATTTCTCTCTCACACTGAAGTCTTTAAGAGTTTAATACCATGCCACTCAGGTCAACAGGAGCAAAGGAACTAACTAGTCACAAGCCAAATCTTTTTCTTTCCTTCTTAAGAATAAGAATAGCTTGGACAAAAATAGGACAAGTTGAATGGAGACCCTCAGTGACACCTGTGACAAGTCCTCGGAGGGAGTTACAAAGAGATGGTCCTATTCTTAGGGATCAAGTAGGGCAAATGCTCTGTCATCTGCAAACTGAGCAAATTTAGTAGAAGCCTTTATGTAAAAGTAGAGTCCCTTAATGCCTTCTTTGCAATCATTTTTTTCTGAGTAATCTGCATCTTTTAGGCTCTCCAGCAAATGTGCTATCGTTCTGCTGTCTTCTTTTTTTCTGCTGATTTTACCCAAACCATTCCCTAAGGGCTGAGTGATTAATTAAAGATTCTGTGAATAATCTCTAATTGCCGTCCCAAACTTTGCCTTACTAATCCTCTTCTAGTAGTACAATTCAAATGGTATTTATTTTATTACATTAAGTTCTGACTTACGTGTTTCCGGTGAAAAGAAGTAATAGAAGGCAAAGAAGTTTCGTGCGAAAGCCACAGAGTTTGTTTTTATGAGAAAAGTTAAGCTGTTTGAAGATGATTCAAACACTGGGACTGCATCAGTGTTGTTACATACTTGTCCAAGAAGAGGTGAATTAGTGGAAGGACCATCGTATACATTAATACTTTCTGTTTCACAGCTTGAAGAAGGAGCAAATCTATTAAAAAACAAAACAACAACAACAAAAAAAAACATGATGAGAACTACCTCACCTCACTGATAAATATGCAGACTCTTTGCAGTCCACAACACAGATTCAGTAAAGCATTTTATTGAAGCAAATACAGAAAAGTATTTGGAGGCAGCAATGTCTTAAGTTGAAATTATTAAGAAATTCAACCTAGCCTTTCTAGTTTATTTCAATATTATGTATTTTCAACATTTTTCTGTTCAAATTCATTAAAAACATACCAAAACATACGGAGGAAATACTTACTTAAAATAGGAGAAGATGAGCCTAATCGTTCGATTTTCATTTCTCTGAATTTGCCAGACACAGTTTGCATTTGAATTTAGGTCAATCTTTAAAGATTTGTTGGGGTCGGTGAGTGAGGTACCGCAGCGAGGTGCACCTGTGGAAGAAGAGCACCAACAAAGATCTTGCAAGGCTGCAGTGAGGTCTCATCCTGCTCCATGCAGTGAGGTCTCATCCTGCTCCATGCCACGACCCCAGGACAGCCCACCATAGAGCAGGCCTGCAAAGCATTCTACCATTTGGGTTTTTCATTTCTACTGCACCAGTTTACGAAACCTGAAGTATCAAAGAATATTAGAAGGTACTTCTTATCCTTATTTTCATTAGTAGAAGACAAAAGACAGTTAGGGCAACACAGATCACAGGTGAAGCCAGTGACAAAACTGCAAACTCCATGTGACAGAGGACACCTCAACAACTCCCTTCTGCAAGGCTGGTCACCACAAGCACCTCAAACCTCCTGTCTTCCCCCTACACTCTTTTCCTGAGGATCACTGAATATATTTCTTAGTTTCAGCCCCTTACGTCAAAGCACTCAGGGAGGGAATAATAATCATAAAAAGTCGTATTTGAGCTTCTGAAGGTCAGTGTGTGAGACTGCTGTGTATTTAGAGCTGCCTACAATTCTGACCCTCCATCTCTAAAAGGATACTGCTGAACAGGAAAAGCTTCAGAGTATGGCAACAAAGATGATCAAAAGTTTAGAATAATTTCCAGATAAAGAATAAATAAATGGACTAAAACAATTTAGGTCAGAAAAGAGAAAAAAATGAAGAAGAAAGGAAGTGCTAGAGGTCTATACATTCGTGTCAAGAGTTCTCTTCCAATACAAGAACTAAGTGGGCTGAAATGAAACCAATAAACTGTGATTTCAAAAGAAACAAAAGGAACTGGCTCTTTGCATGTGAGTCTTTGCTGCAGGGTGATATGGGTTTTAAAACATCAAAACAGCTCAAAACCATGAAAGAAAAATACCTTGATAACTATTAAACGCAAATATAGCCCTCCCTGTCTGTCTCAGGACAAGCTGACCCAAATTTATTGGTGACAGGGAGAGCGTTCTGGGGAGCTATTACTGCAGGCTTGTCTTCATAGCCTTGCCTGAGCATCTCCTCTCACTGTTACTGCGTTCAGGATTCAGGGCTGGGTGAACGCGAAAATGAACAAACAAGCTGAGTTTACTATATACAACATTACTTAATGAATGTTAATTAGTTACCAAGTACTTACAGTAATGGGCATTGTATAGGAACCTTTAGAAAAAAGTTATCACCCACTTTGAGCTTAAGTTTTATTTTCTACCTTAGCATTATCTAAAAATAGTGGTCTATAACAGCAGGAAAAGCTTCCTGTGCCGTGCATGCAGTCCCAGCTACAGAGGTCAGGCTTTCTGCTGAACTCCGGAGGGAAAAGAAAAGTTTCGGTGAGACCTTTCTGGTTACATATGAAACCTCCCAGCTGGAAGAGCATTACGAGGTCAGCTTTGCCCTGCCCTCACTCTACATCCCTCCAAACGGTTCCTGTAGCCTGGCACCACCAGAGCAACTCTGCAGCAATAATTCATTACCCCACAGTCACCGTCCACCGTTACACAAGTAAATTGCTGATCTAAGCTCAGAATGGTCATCCCAAATTAAGCAACAAATGACTGTCTATTGTATCTGATTGAACATGGGGAAAAATGACCCAAACTCTTAAAAAGCAGCAGTTTCCCCAAAAGTCACTTTAGTCCTGTTACTCCAATACAATATTAACTTACACGTGCACATTTCCATTCCAGAGTAAAATCTCTTCAAAGTCAAGTTCTTAAGTAAAAAATTTGTCATAGGCAGGCATATATTGCAATCATTTTATTCTGTTATTCTTATTTTTAATACTTACTGGCATATTAAGGTGTTTTGCAGCAGTACATTAAAATAAGCTGCACTTACAGGTATGTTTAACATTTTCCCCTCCAGTTGCCTATAAAATAGCTTGTGCAGAAACTAATAAAGATTCACAGAAGAAGAAAAATGTTTTATTTCCATACCCATTAATTCTATTGAGTTGTCTTCAGCAAGAATTAGAGCAGCTAAGAGAGGCAGAAGGAAGAAGTGTCTGAGCGCCTGCATTTTGATGGCAGCTGGGGAGGGTAGGGATTTCTAACTTTTATACCTCCTGCTATTTCATAATCATCTTGTACTGCATGGTATCGTGAAGGGAGGTCTTAATCTCTCAATTACTGTTTCCTTTTAACAGATAGAAATGAGAAAGTAGCAGGTGTGCCCATTTTTTTTAATGTGCATTGCGTAGAAGAAGTTTAACCACGCTTTCATCAGCTCTGCATCTCGCGGGTTCAAAGCACGGTTCTCTGATGATTTGCTGAGTGTCTGTGTGGATGTGTTGACATAAATCTGACCCGAACAGAGGTGTTCTGGAGGTGACTGACAGACTGTCCCTTTGGTGACCGACGCGTCCAGCTCTCAGCACGGGGCAGAGGGAGCTCCGTGGTTCCCACCTCCATTTTGACACCCGTCCCTTCAGGTTGCATGGGCAGAGCATTCAGTGTCCCTGCTGGAGGTTCCTCGGGTTATAAAGCGGGACTATCGTAGCGGAGTTGTCCTGAGTAATAATTTCCCATTGCCGAAGCATTCATGGGCGAACAAGACCACGTTAACGTTACCCACAGATTTAAAAGAATGATATTGCACTGCAGCCATATCGTAATTAAAACTTTTACAGTCCCACAGCAGAAGGCACAAAAAAGTCCCAAGAGCCCCAGTTCCTCTGTGCACGAGCCTAATGAATATCTGCTCCAATATATACACACTACTTTGTCTGCCTTTCTTGAAGGACCAAAGCTCCTTAAATGTGGAGTATTTCCTAGTGCAGCAGCAGATACCCCGTGTTTAAAGCTTCCACTGCCAGCGCCACAGATGTGCCCTTCCCCTAGCTTTGTCCTTTGCCGTGGGACCCACGTGGTGTGGGAATAGCCAGGGAAAATGGGAGCCGAGCTGTGAGACTCTTTCCAACGCAGAGGGCTGGTGTCCCGCAGCTGTGCAAACAGGGGTTCTTTCAAGTTTCCTAGTCACGTCAAGTTGCGGTGCAGACCTTCTTGAAACACATCCAGGTACTTCTCTTTTATAACAACAAATCATTTGTATAGAAACAAATTTGTTTCTTTTCTACACAGATTGAGATGGAAATATGACACCTCTGTAATGATGCTACCTTTCTAGTCTCATGTACCTTATGGAAAACAATCCTGTCTATATTTTTATCTCCCTTTAAGGATTTTGAATGCAACCCTTTCTTCCTCAGGACGGGGTATTTACATTGTCTTTAAATGTGAGCCATTGAATACGTGCATAAAGCCACTGCAATAGTATTTGAATTCTTTTTTGTTTCCAGAAATACTACATTTGCATTTACTCTGTATAGCCGTTCATTTCTTAAACCCACACACATATGTGCAAGCAATTTTCAAAGGCTAACATCCACTTTTTATGCATTCAGTGTGTGAACTGGGGTACAACACCCAGCCAGTCATCGCTGTGTCCATCAGTACGAGGAAAAAATACAGAATACATAAATACAGAACCCATCCATGGCCACAATGCTCTGTCGCTCTGGTAGGTATGGGTTGGTAGGCTAACTGCTGGGATTATTGTGCACGAATGATGAGGAAATTCCCCTGCTTTGTGTTTGCTCTGGAGGGACTGGACCCCTGAGCCCTGTGGATCTGGAGGGCTGAGCAGGGCTCTCGTGCTTGCAGGGAGGGCTCTGAGCACTGCAGCTCATGCTCCAGGTCTGAGTCCTCAAAGCATTTTCCAATCCCCTGTGTTCACACACCGTGTTCAGACAGTGTGATGTGCTCGCACACCAGGTGATGCTGAAATATTAATGGCCCGCTTTGAGTTCCTTCTTCCACCTCAAAAGAAAATGGCTGGCAAAGTCCTTTAAAATGAGAACAGGATGACTGTATGGAAAGTATTTTAAAATAGCTGATCCTTAGAACAAATTAGTGTGCATTTTGGAACAAAGGACCAAGCATTCGGCTGTTGTGGATCTGTTATTTACAGGCACTTTCCCTCACTGCCTGCAGCTGAGATTTCCCTGCAATAGCAGGGAAAATGTGATTTCAAGCACTTTAAGTCATTACCTGTGAGAAGCAGAACGGCAGGACTTACAAGTGCGATGGATTTCGGTGTGAATTAAGTGCAATTAGGAAATACTCTGGCTCAGGACTAGAGTCCTGGCCATTTTTTTACAAGGGCATTACAGTCCCACAGGATTAGGGCTTTGGCTGTGAGCCCACTTGGCACTAGACAGGCCAAAACAGGGGCTAAGCCACCAGGTCAGAGATCTGGTCAGAGCATGGACTTGGTGTGAGACCTGCAGGAGTTTGTTGTCTGAGAGCTGGCTAAGTTATTCATGGAGAAGCTGAGTTTTTTTTTTTATTATTATTATTATTTTTTTTTTTCTGAAGGGCTGGAACACAAAAAGTTCCCTTTTTATTTATTTATGTCTTCTAATTCAGACTCTAAACACTAGGCATCTTTATTCCCTATAGAGCATCTCATTATGAGTTTGGGTAATCTGTATATATTCACCATGTAGAAACTGAGTATTGGCCTTGAAGATCCCTTTCACAGTCTGCGTTCACCAGATTATCAAAATTTAATCCATCTCTTTCCCTCAGTTGACTGCTGGGCTACTGTACAATCTGCAGTCAACTGTCAAGACTTTTTCTCTATTCTGAACTGTTTTTTTATTTTTTTATTTTTTTTCCACTAAGTCATTCCAGATAGGACAATTTACAATACTGAATCACAGAAACACTTTTTTTTGGCTCATAGTGATTTAATTTGAACAGATATTGAAAGAGAAAGGATGAAGCAAATGCTTGTAACGAAATAAAAAAATAAATGTGCTATAGTTCTAGTCTCCAGTAATAAAAACTAACATATGGAAGATTTTAATAGCTTATAGGTATTGTAGAGATTACATCTCAGGACATGTACAATATTTTTTTCCAAATATTTCCAGATTCCTATTTACAATAATTGCTTAGACATTATTGGTTACAAGGGATTCTTATCCTGTGATTTATGTCTCTACTTGAGCTCAGAAAGCAGCACTGCTGCTTACATCTGTAAGGCAGGTTAATCATTCCTGAATGCTAAGTATTTGAGCTATTCAGCACAATGGGTAAGAACGACAAGAGGGAAGCAGCCTTGATGAGAAAAATGACCCAGCTGATCCAATTACACTTTGTCACTGAGAATTTTTAATGAAGTTTAGACTTTTACAGATCTGGAGTATAGATTAAAAAATCTGAAATTAAGCAACACAAGTACAGTTAAGATTACAATACCTTTAGATTTATGCCCCCTATTAAAATGTATTTTTAGAATTTATTAGCAGGTGTGCAACATACTGATCATGTATATAAGTGATCAACATGATATTATAATTAGAAGAAGCACTATTGGGGCTACTGTAATCTGGAGACCACAATAATGACGTCTTCATCACTGTCACTTGTGCTTCTTTTGTCTCTCCTTATGCAGCCCTGGTAGCATCGGGAGGAATAATTGTATCTGTTGCACACTGCCATTTTGCACTGTAGGTAAACAGATGTGTATCTGCCAATAAAGCTGGGGGCTCTGAATTTGAACTGGACAATCCTCCTGTCTGGTGAATAGTAGCTCCTATAGGTTGGGTCTCTTACACACCTGAGAAAAGAAAAAAGGAAAAAAAAACCACCATACAATTATCATACAAAAACTGTGACATTGTTACTATGTCATTTGTTTCATTATTTAGAAGCAATTTTCGTTCAGAACCTTTAAATTGTGAAGTTAATCACAATTCACAGCCCAGAACTCCTGAACACAGATGGAGTTATATGGAATTTATATGTGTAACTTGGTATATAATATGCAATGCTACATATGTAAATATTACACATGTATGTAAACATATAAATGTAAAACATCTGAAATTTAAAATATATGAGCAAGAGCTACTGTGTAGCCCTATTATCTTTCCAAAGTTATGCTTTATTTCAACCTTAAACTTTCTAAGTATAAAGAAACATACCCATATCCCAAATCAAACAAAACCACTTAAGTGAGGAGGTTCATCCTCGTCTAAATTTCTGATTTTTTTATATAATTTGTGAAATACCTTCTGAAAATGTTTACTGATTTCTCTTCTCTGGCAGAATATAACAGTGAATTAAACATAAAATGCCAGCTACATGAAAGTGTCTATCCTAATAGCTAGTTCATTTAAAATCTAGCTGCTTCTTGCTAATAGATAACTCAAAAGTCCTACAGAACTCTGGATTTGTGTACATATTTGTTATTGTCCTTATCATGTCAATCACATGCAAGAAATTATTTGGAAATAGTTGTTGAGAATTTTCCTTACCCTCTTCTTATTATATCAGATGCCACAGTTGTAAAGTCATTAGGATTTGGAGACACCACACACGTGTCTGTGAACAGCATCAGATTCGGATCCACGCTGTAGAGAGTAGCACGAACAAACAAATCCCGGTTTGGCAGAACGTAGTATGGTGGAGCCCTCACTACATTGGAAAAAGATGGTGAATCATAAAAGGCAAACTGGACAACAAATCGTCCAGATGGAGTTTGCTGGTACGGAGGCTCTCTAATACTGGGTACAGTTTCGAAACCGGGATTGCTGTATATTCTGCAGGCGAGGTTCAGCAGCGAGTTCCTATTTCTGCTGTAGAGGTTGCCAGACGTGGATCCTTCCACTGTGTTGGAATAAGTGATGGCTCCACGTGTTATCTGTTAAAATATTAGTGAGTTTAGAGCTGCGAAGTAGTGCAGAACCCTTTTCCTGAATGCCACTGGGAAGCTGGGGGAGCTGAGGGATAGCAGGGCCTGGCCATGAGGGTCCGGCTGCCCGACCTCGCCCCCACAGCTGAGGAAAAGTTTTGCTCATAAATAACTTTGACACCATCTTGGCATAATTTCAAGGCCAGACGTGCTCACCAGCCTCCTCGTGCCACAGCCGTTGTACGGTATGCGGAAGGTGACATGGAAACTGGTGATCACAGGCCTGCACCTGGGGTCTCGCAGGTGGATGCTCCCTGCAAGGTACCCTCGGGAGCTCAGGTAGGATCTCCTGATGATTGCCCGCATGTAATTAGGCAGACAGGTAAGGGTTACTGGAAGAGAAGAAATTTAATGTTAATAAACCATATTTTAGTATAAAGTAAAACACAGCATGCATTAAATACCAGTGTGCTTCACAACTGCAAATGTGGGCTTTGCTGACTAAGCTGGAGAAAACAGCTGAGTGGAGAGAAAATGAATTCCTCTCTTTCTTCAATGGTGCCATTGCTTATCACTCCCTCCTACAGCTAATCCTGAGGTCACACACGTCAGCACTTCTGCGGGACGGGGTGAGCTCGCCACGACAACACCTGAGCTGCTGCTGCTTTGCTCGAGAGGTCCCTGCGGGGTCCACACCTGGCTGGCAGCCTGGCAGTCCATGGGCAGGTGTTTCAAACTTTTTTTTTTTTTTTTTTTTTCCATAAATATTGCAGACATAGGCCAGCTTGTCCCGCTCAGGCAATCCCCTCCTCTCTGCCTCAGATGCTGCCTGCCATGATCTGCCAGCCCTCTCCAGCTCGCATCTTGCCCAGCATATAGGGAACTGGTGAGGGAAAGGAATTAAAAGAGGAAGGAAGGAGAAGGCCTTACCTTGGCTTATAGGTGCTGGCCTTGATTTTGGAGGAGCTTTTAATGGAAAAAAAAATAATAAAAAGTGAGAGTGAATGATAAAAATATGTGCTTGTATGTTATCAGTTAATATCCACTGTAATCAGCTGAATGCAGTCAGACTAGAAAATATTAGTATCAACAGAGCTGAAGAACAGAGCTGTCATGGACAAAAAGCTCATATTAAGAAAAGCATACAGACCTGAACAATGACATATTACTAGCAATAACAGGAACAAGATTTAACTCTGCTTATTCATTTGTTTAGGCAGATGAATCCATGCTCAAATGAATGCTTTGTATCAGAAGTTCGGTTTTCTGTATGTCACCAGAAAAATAGAGTTCTTTTACTGATGCAGCTGAGGTGACTTTTAGCAATGTGAGGCTGATAGGGCCAGACTTTAAAACAAGACCTTAGTCTGCCCTCTGAGCATTTGAGGCACAATATTTGAAATGTCTGAGCAGAACCTGAAATTCAACTTTCTTCAAAAGTTAAATCCCATTGTCCAAAACTTTATCTAAGGTTCAAAACAAATTCCACTGAAAATATCAGAAATTCTCACTGACTCAGCTTCCAGTGGGGATGCAACTTTGGCGAGTGCACAAGGCTGACTTTCTAGGGGTGAGGTGGGAAGCAATGTTAACGCATCATCAGACCACAATCAGGTAGCTGACTAAGCACTTAAACTGGAATAACACTGCACTACTTGTGAGTGGTAATGCCTGTGTCTACAGGAGTTGGAGGGACTGATAGAGTCGGTGAGATTGCTACTGTGAGATAAGAAAATATGGAAGTAAACATTGTATGAATCTTAAATTCATTATTCGCATGAGAAATAATAAATGTGTACCCACATGAGCTAGGCCAAGGATTCCTAACATTTTTTGCCTGAGGACTCTCCATGGTCCCCAAGCACAATCTCTGTCCCTCAGTTTTCCTCCACCTGTTTGTAGTGCCTGGCCATCAGCTCCAGGAGCAATGTCCACCCTGCAAGGCCAGGCAGCGTCGCTGCTCACCGGGCTGCGGGAAAGGAGCACCAACAAGTACCTGGTGTTTCTGCTGCTGGGGACTTGGTCGGGACTGCCAAAGAGAAAGGGAAAGCCAGGATTCAGCCATTTTTCCATTACTGCACGAGCAAAGCAAAGGCCACTGATTGTGGAGGGAATCAGCAGTGTTCTGCCAGGCTTCAGCCTGGCACCAATTCTACACAGAATAAAGCAGTCAGTACCTGGTACTGGAGATGTGGTGGTTT
>NC_048898.1:31499741-31499893 GCF_011077185.1 Oxyura jamaicensis | reverse complement strand
CAGACAGGCAGGATGAACCCACGCCACAGTGGAGCCACAGGCTCCTGCTTGTAGGGTGGCTGCATGCTACCCTAGGGAAGGCTGCTGCAGCCGGGGCATGACCATGCTCAGCTGTAGGGTCTATGAGCAGGAATAAATACCTGGTGATTCGG
>NC_048898.1:31441335-31499731 GCF_011077185.1 Oxyura jamaicensis | reverse complement strand
ATAAAGCAGTCATTACCTGGTGCTGGAGGCGTGGTGGTTTCAGCAGGGGCTGGTGAGGCAAGGAAGGGAGCACAAGTACTGGTTAGGAGTTGCCATAGGCTAGACAGATGGGATTAATCCACACCAGAGCGAAATCACAGGCTCCTGTTCTGAGGGTGGCTGTGCACAGCCCCAGGGAAGGCTGCTGTAGCCGGGGCACAGCCACGCTCGGCTGTAGGGTCTGTGAGCAGGAATAAATAAATACCTGGTGATTCGGCCACAGTGGTCTTGGTTGGGGCTGCCAAAGAGAAAGCAAAAGCTAGGCTTTAGTAGTCTTTCCATTGCTGTGTGAGCAAAACGAAGACTGTAAAACCAAAGTAAAATTAACATTAAGGTGCAATTAGGCCTGGTTTGATCAGACCCCCATTCCAGCTACATTATAGCAGTACCCCATAATTTGGCATTTGATTAATGCAGCTTGTGGTCTTTTCACCACCCTTCAGGGCAGGTGAAAGTCACGTGTGGGGTTATGTGTACCTCCACAGATGCCAAAAAGCTCAGTGTCATGGGGACACCTCTCCCCACTCATCACAACCACTGCGTCAGCGTCAGGAGTTTGTGTGCCCATTCACCTGCGTGCCATGAGCTTCTGGGGGCTGACGGTGTGTAAGGGCTCTCTGACCACCAAGCAGTGCTGAACTCACAGGGAATCAGCACTCCACAATGGGAGAAATAATATTTGACTAAGCCTGAGGTGAATAAGCTAGCGGTGAAGTGCTCCATACCTGTTGTTCCATGTGTTGTAAGCTCCATAGGGACTGTTGGGAGACAAAACAAAAAACATCAAAAAAAAGGCATCGAGGCTACTATTATTCATTATATCACTGTAATGCAATGCAGCTTAGCACATAATGAACATCACTTTTCTAGGGGACCTCACTCTGTCTTGGACAGAAACATCTGAGTCCAAAAAGATTCAATGGCCTGCCAGCCTACACTGATGTCTAGTATCAGACACACCATGTTCATGAAATGCCAGAGCCTCCACCAAAACAATTTCCTTCTGCATCCTCAGCTAGCAGGACATAAGCTCAGTGTGCACTCTGTTTTCTCCGTAAGTTCACGTGATGCAGATACCATCTCTTACAAGTAAGAAATCATGAAATAGGAGTGCATTCCCAGGGGGAAAAAAAAAAAAAAAAAAAAAAGATTACAAAGCTTCGAGTCTGACACAAGCATTTTTAGGCCCAAACAGTCTTTGTCCCAGAGACAGGTTCCAGGTTGGGCTGCCAATACCTACCTATGGACATCTCTGGAAAAAAGATGCCTATAGCCCTGCTCTTCCCTTTATGCTTGCCTGACCCTTCAGTAGAGGAACCCCTCATGGGAAGGAGAAGATGGCCCCAGGTCACCTGCAGCTTGGGGGGACCAGTCTGACTCGTGCCCATTGGCCACGGCCAGGGATGCCCATTAGCAGCTCCAGCCTTGCGCCAGCCTCCTTCTTTCATCCACACACATTTTCATGCATGGCTTAGGGAACTTGATTCACATTAAATAAAATGGAGAAGGTGTGTACCTGCACAGATAACACCTGCATCTTCCTTGTGGAAGCAGTCGTGTGTGCCCAGCCCCCTGGGGGAGCACTGCTCCAGGGAGGACTTGTTCCCTGTGCATTTCACGTTGTCCAGGAGAATATCTCCTGTGCCTTCCCCAAAAAAGGCATTACCACAGAGAGCATCACCACAGCCCATCTCTCTGCACACAACCCTGGTGTTCCTTATGTCCCAGTCGTCATCACAGACGGTTCCCTATCTCCTGTTGTGAAAGATTTCAAGGTGCCCCAAGCACTCATTGTCTCCATTCACCAGTCTCAGGGACATCTTGGACTGGCGTACGCTTTGTTGGGTTAAGAGCTGGCTGGATGGCTAGGCCCAGAGAATTGTGGTGAATGGAGTCAAATCCAGCTGGAGACCGGTCACTAGTGGAGTCCCCCAGGGCTCGGTACTGGGGCCAGTCCTCTTTAACATCTTTATCGATGATCTGGATGAGGGGATCGTGTGCACCCTCAGCAAGTTTGCAGACGACACCAAGTTAGGTGCGTGTGTCGATCTCTTAAATAAAATTATAGCGGGAGAAGCATTTCAGAAATGGTCTCATTTCTGTTTTGTCAGAGCACGGCTAGAAATCAGACACTTGCACAGCTTGGACTCAACCTCTGCTAGAGGTAGGACTGTATTTCTACCTCAACCTCTGGTAGAGTAGGACTGCCAAGGCCACTTATTTTATAATATTAAAGTAAATAGTGTCAGAGTATCTCTCTTGTAAAGTGCGGTAGTTATATGGCCATTTTCTTGCCAGGAATTGAATAGCACAAACTGGCAACCAGTTCTTTTGGAGAGATTTTACAGCAAATTCTTTATCTTTTCTTTCTCCTCGCTCCTCCCAGTAACATTTCCCCAGGTTCCCAGTACTCTTTCTGTGCTCTCCAGCTGCACGTTTCCAGTCAGAACAGAATTGCTGGAAAACCGGGAACTGACTTGAAAGAATCCTATAGAAAGTTGCTAAGAATAATTTCCTGCCGAATACAAGAAGAGGAAATTTGATTTACTACTTGTCATTATTTACATGGGAAATCAGCACTGAAACATGCCCATGTACCTGCACAAATGACGCCGGCGTCTTCTTTTGGCTGACAGTTGTGTACTTCTATCCCCTGGTGAGAGCACTCCCACAGGCTGCTTTCGTCCCCTCTGCACTGCACTTCGTCAAGGAGGATGTTCCCAGAGCCCTGCCCGAAATGGGCCTCAGGCACGGCCAGCAGTGCTTCCCCACAGCCCAGCTGCCGGCACACGACCTCGGCGTCCCCCAGGTCCCAGGCGTCGTCGCACACCGTGCCCCAGCTGCCATTGTAATAGAGCTCAACGCGGCCCGAGCACCTGCTGTCGCCGTCTGCGAGTCGCAGGGACTGAGCTGAAGCATCTGCTGTGGAGGAAGAACACCGCATGTCGCTGCCATTTATCCTAGGCTGTGCCAAAGCCCATCTTCAGGCCAGCCAACACCACAGTGAAGATGGGAGTGGGTAGCCCGCAAAGTAGTCTGCGGCCACAGAGGATCCTCCCCTGAAACTCAGCGCTCTTTTAGGACTGATCTTATGAATTCTTGAACCTATCTTTCTGCTGGTTGATAATACATGCAATATCGGATGGGCATGGACAAAGTCCTTCTTCCACAACATGCTAATCTCTGGGGAGAACGATCCTCATCCCTACGACTAGCAACAGAGGGAAGCATCTCTACTTTTTCTTTACCATCTTTCTCACCTATATAGTAGTGCTGTCTAAACAATTAACACAACTACCCAGAGCCAACCTTTTCCTGAGATACCTTGCAAGCTGAAGGCTGTGTTTTTTTCTTTCCTTTTTTTTTTTTTTTTTTTTTTTTTTTTCCATTTTTCCCCCCTTCTTCTTTAAATAATGCCTGATTCAGCTTCTTTTCACTCTGGCATAACAGATGGTTGGCACAGCATCATTTCCCAGGAATAGTAGCAGAGCTATTTCTACAGATCAGGCTCATTTCTGAGAGCTTGGTACTTATGGAATAACCCACACATTTATCTCACTTTCAGAGGGAAAGGCTTTTAGAGATCTGAAGTTCCAAATTAGTTTTATGGGTCTGGAGTGTATTTTTCTTTCAGAGAAAGAAATCAGAGACTCTGCCGACAACATAATTGAGTTCCTCTGAGTTTGTTGCCATCATAAACTGTACCAAGTATACACAGCTGTCTTACTTCTTGGTAGGTCTGTGATTACAAGGTTTTCATTTCAGGACATTTTGCTGTCACCTGGCAGTCATTTGTAACCAACTAATGCACATCCATTCAGAATGAGTGCCATGTTTCCAAGGACTCTCTTTGCCCTTAATTCCTTTTTGCTGACCATGATCAAAGCTCCTTCCATCTGAGTACCATGCTTATCATTTCCTTCTGCAAAAGTTGGCCGTAAAGAAATGTCAGCAGCAATATTCTTGGCTCGCTTCCCAAGATCAAGGTCTGAACTTCTATGAGACTGCCAAATATGATTTCAGGGATAAGAAAATAATTGAGACAAAAGATAACTAATTAATTTGTTGAACCAGGTGTTGAGTAGTCACTAGCGATAGTGAAAGGTGTTACATAAGTTTAAGAACTGGACTTCATTAGCTGTCTAAGGCTAGGTGGGAGGTAGTGAAAAAAGGCAGATAAAAAAATATATATCCAGATCTTGACTTAGATTACAGGCAGTAATAAGTTCGTTGTGATTCAGCTGATATTAAAAATAGCTTTACTGAAGGGGAGGCAACCTCTGAATTAGACTTACTAAGTAAATGAAGTATTTCACTAATCTGAATTATGAATGTCAATCCGAAATAAAAGACTGATTAAGTAGCAGTCCCAAGAATTGTTAATGCATTCTTGTGGGTGTGTCTAGACAGATGAAAGGCAACTTTCTGCTTTCAGCAAATGAATAAAAGAAAGCATTAGATATTTGCTTCTCTTCAAAGTCAGTGTTTTGTGCTTAAGTAAGTGTAAAATATAATCAAAATAATTAGTAAGCACTTAGTTTCCCTGAGCCATTAACTCAAAGAGCAGTTTATCTATGGTTGGTACAAGTAAAAGTAATGAGATTGTTAGTTACAGCTAAAGAGGAGCACTTTTTCACTTTAACCATTAAACAGCTTCATTGTTGCACACAGTGTGCATAAATAGGATGAAATTGTTTGCTCAAATGCATGGTTGAATAGACATAAGCATAGCACTTAAAAGTGGTAATAAAGGTATTCTTCAAAAACCATATATACACCCCATATTAGGTTTCTTAAACCTGTATTGTAGTCAACTGATCAGTCATTTAAGAAGAAATTCACATTCAACTTCTGAAAACCAAGAAGATAAAAGTAAATCCTGAGGGACCATGTTCATTTCTCAGTTTCACTGCTGTGTGCTAAGAAGTGCAAACTTCTTTTCATTCGGATGGAATAGGTCCCAGTCTGAATATGTAAGGCAGTCAGCAAAATCTGGTCGAAGCTCTGTAAAATATTATTTAAAGCAGGAAATTTTTCTTTTCTATCCTTTTGGAATTGGAATGACTGGCAGCAAAAAGGTAGAGAAACACTGACTTAAATTTCTCCTTTGCTGTACTAAAGATTTGTCTGTTAATTTGTAAGACAATTAACATTTGTAGAAAATAGGATGGATAGACCCTAGGTCTTGAACATGAACATATTGTTAAAATTAAGGTTGATGCGTGGAGCATTAAGCAGATTTGTACTACATTTCCTAGACCTGCTGCCACTGGTATTGAGTCACAGCTCTGGTCTTTTGAGAACATAGATAAAGCTGTAGAACAGAAGAAGGTCTATAAAAGGTTATAAAGAGAGGAATTATCAGTTGCCTCAGTAATTGTTTGTCATGTTATGCAGCATCTTGAGCTAACAGATGGTATGGGTGTTAAATAGCCAGCCGCAGCTACTGTACTGTAATGAAACCCTCAGCCATTACCACTGACACTTTGGAACAGGACAGATAGAGTGACAGAAGGAAAGGCAAGATTTGTGTGCTCTCTGGAGGACAGGATGAGAATTCACAATGATCTTCATAAACTGAATAAATGTCAAAAATCAGCAAGTTGAACTTCAGCACAGACAGATGCAATGGACTGCTCATTGCAAAGAGAAAATCAAGGAACAAAGGCAAAATCATCCTCTTAGCTGGCACAGGAGGGCCATGGAAAGACTGGAAGTCAACAGTGTTGGCACTGTGGTGAGCTAGTCCAATCTCAGCTTACTCTCAGAGTGATACTTTGGGTCTACTTATCCTCCTCGGCACTAACAAGCCCTCAGCTGCTCATTTGGTGATTGTACATTTAAGAAAGATAGATGTAATGGGGAGAGCTTGGACTTAAGAAATGTAATAGGCTTGAAAATCATGACCTCTAAGCTTAAAGAGCTGAATTTAGTTTATATGGGAAGTGTCTTTCAATATTCAGAAGAGGACTCTAAAGAGGATTGCCATGAATTTCACTGCAGAGAGCTAAAACAGAAACTGTAGGCACTACAGAAAATTCCTGCCAACAAAGGAACATCAAATGTAGTGTTCTACACATTTTTCTTGTGTCTTGAATACATCAGTCAAGCCCAGAGGCAAAGTGTACATATGCATCTACCCTGGTGGAGATTTGCTTAGGAGTTAAAAGCCTACTGTTGCTATCAATTTCTTTTTCATCAGATGAGAAGGTAAAACAGCACGTAGTGGGTAGAAAGGCCCCCACTCAGCTGATGGCTGATGCAAAATGGTCCTGTCTGGTGAAGCTCTGGCTTTAAGGTTTGTAAAACTTAAGACATTAGTTCATAAACTCATTAGAACAGCTCATTCTTCAAAAGCTTACAAAGCATCTTAAAAAACCATATGTCAGAATAAGATTTGTCCCAACAAAAAGAATGGAGAAAAGGTGGGACATACGCACACACCTTGCAGTGTGATCAGCTCTTATATGGGGACCAAAGCCCCACATAAATCAATTTCCCATCCTGAAGAGGGACCTCCAACAGATGCTGAGGGGGCTATAAGAATGGGACAAGCAATCCTGGTTTGCACAGGATTGTCTCCTAGCTGCATCCTTTTGCATCTAGGAGACGTTTTTGCTCCTGAACCATGCAAGGCGGACAGCTTGTGTCTGACTGTTCCTTACCTTCATTTGTTGTAGAGGGTAATGCTGTAGTTGTGGCTGGCACACTAGTCTCTGTGACTGGGGCAGATGTGATCAAGTCATCTGATTCTGTGGTAGAATCATTATTTGAAGCTTTGAGGAAAAATTAAAAAAAAACAGTAGGAACTATGAACAACAGTGGCAAAATGTGAATATGAACCAGAAGTAATTTTTTAGTTAAAACAATCAGGATTTGTCATCTTTGTAGAAATGTGTGAAAGTATTGGATTGTCCCTTGTACTTCAGTCTGAGTCCCTATATAGCATCACATAATACTGTGATAAATAAATATTCAAAGTTGGGATTTTTAAGCTTCTTGGCTACTGGAGAATGAAATAGCACTTTCTTATCCTTCTTTACTTCAGTGCACATATTTTCCATGCAATATGTCTTTACCTGAGCTCACTTAGACTCAAAACTGATTTTGGTACTGCACCATACAACTATATCCTTGCTTCTATAAGCTGAATTTACTCAGGATTCTTGGTATAGATACTGCCTCAGTCCCATCATTCACTGAAGTAGATGCACAGAAGGAATACACGGGTATGTACATAGGGACCATTAAAGAGTTGAGAAAATGCATTGTTGGAGAGAAACATCAACCAGTGATAGAAAATGGGGTGATGTTTGGTGATATCATTTAGATTATGTCCTTGAAGGAAAAGTGAGTTGGACTGTAGCCTCTAACATATGGTCACATCTTCTTAATCCAGCTGAAAAACTGTAATTAACAGAGTGTTTATAGCTTGCAAAATGGCCGTTCTTACCTTCAGAACCTGTGGTTGGGATTTCAGGGGCCAACGTGGCATTTCCCTCTGCGAGAACAGCGGGTGCAGAAGATGGATCTGAGGCCAAGAGCAAGTTGAGGAAAGAGAAGGAGAGAGAGTGGCAGAAATTAGGAGTGGACGTGTGGTCTGAAATCTTGATGAAAGTAAGTAGGTTTGGGCTTAGCAGGGAAGAGAGTCAATGCGTAGCCCTTTAAACAGAAACTTAAATGCTATTCTTAGATTTTATAGCATAGTGCCTGTTTTTACCTTCAGGAGCTGTGGAAGGGATTTCTGGAACCGAGGTATCACTGCCTGCTGTAGGTGGGTTTGGTGCTGTTGATGCTTCTGTCGTGTTTTCAGAGGCTGTGAGAAGAAGGAAGAAACGAGGAAAGGAGAGAAAGCATTCAGGTAAGGCAGAATGGCTGGACTCAGCTGTTGATGAATTTAATTGGCTTCAGACTTTGTAGAAAAGGGAGCCCGTGTATTATCTGTCATCCAGATCCACACACATGGCTTAGAAATGGGTCTTCATGTTAAAACTTTGCATTACAAGTGTCAGGAAAGTTTCAGACTTTTCTCGCTGGGAGTGAGAAAAGCAAAAGGAGTGTGATAAGCAAAAATAGAAATGGGTGTTGTAACTTGGCAGTAACATATATCAGCATATAGCTTCCCAGCACTGCAGCACGGCATGTTTTATCTACTTCATTACGAAGTCCAAAATGTGAAATAACAAAGGGTATTCTGGCTCTCTGTAGCGAAATGTTCATTAAAGCCATTTCTGTCTTATCTGAATGAAAGTCTTTCTCCCAAAGGTGTCACAGTCATTGGGGAGAAGAGGAAGAGTCTGTTCACACTGTTTTTTCTGCAGTTCCCTGCAGGGTGTCCTTGCCCTGCGGAGCATCACCGCAAGCAGGTGAGAGGTGTGGTGGAGGGCAGAGGCTGGCAGCAGAGCTGGCTCTTGCCCCCAGCTTGCAGGGCTTAGCCTGTGAAATTCTGGGCCACACGTTGGGAGAGGCTGAATCTGGTAAAACTAAGCCTGGAGGTTTATAAGCTGTTTAGAATCCAGATAAATATTGTTACAAATGGTGAGAAACACAGAATAAATGGCTTTATCCCAAGTCATGCTACTTAATATATATATATATATAAATCATTATTTTTTCATATTCTTTCATTTAAATTCTGCACCATTCAGCTTCACTTAAAGTGAGATTTGCAAGTAACATGTGTAGCTCCTTATTGGAGAAGTGGTCTAAGTGCTAGTGGCAGCCTGCCCATGCTGCCAGAAAGCACCAAGCAAATGGGATTCATCGACAAGCACTGGTGGCACTGAGAGATGGTGATTTTGCAATATTTCTTGGCATGTCCTCTGATCTCCCCTCCTAACCAAAACTTACATCCAGATATTAATTCAGCATTTTCCTAACATGCTGCAGGCTGTGAAAATGCCTGTTACCTTCGTTTGGTGTGATCAGGGTTTCTGATGTCCCATTTTCTTCTGTAATGGCAGTGGAAGCCAAGGAGGAACCTGTGCAAGCAAAGGAGGCTATCAGAAGGATGAGAAATTAAATGTCTGCCAGCAGCAATTAAAGGCAGATGTGTGCTTTGAAGAATTAGGGAATCTAGATCTCAGGCTCGATAAAAAGCTGTGTTATCAGCTTGCAAAATAGCTGGAAATGCAGAGGTCCAACTCAGGGAGGTGAGTTCAAATACTTGGCTGTGCTCCTTAATGGTTCTGGAGCTTTTATGAAACTTGGACACACAAAATCACAATGATCTGCACAATTCTGCTTTACAAAACTATACCTATAGTATTTATAACTACAAGGTCAGGGAAATTAATAATTAAATGCATATATTTCTGCTGTATCCTCACAGTCTGATATTTTTAACTGAAGATGTTAAAGTGAGGGTTGCTCCTTCACAGCAATATTTAATTTTCATTGGCTACTGTGACTATTTTACAGATTCAAGTGGTCACATTTGCTTAATCCATCTGAAAAACCCCCATTAACAGTGTTTGTTTTAGATATAACTTGCAAAATGGCCATTCTTACCTTCAGAACCTGTGGTTGGGATTTCAGGGGCCAACGTGGTATTTCCCTCTGCGAGAACAGCGGGTGCAGAAGATGGATCTGAGGCCAAGAGCAAGTTGAGGAAAGAAAGAGAAGGAGAGAGAGTGGCAGAAATTAGGAGTGGACGTGTGGTCTGAAATCTTGATGAAAGTAAGTAGGTTTGGGCTTAGCAGGGAAGAGAGTCAATGCGTAGCCCTTTAGTTGCACTGAAAAGTCTTTCACCTTCGTTTAACCTTTAACACTGGAGAAGATACCTGTGTTATTTCTGGCAGTGTTCTTTCACTGCTAGAGGTGAAACAGTCATTTGGAAAGATGCAAAGTAGCCGTTGTTAGGGAAATAAAGAATCAGATGATTTTTACTTTTTTTCTTTTTTTTGCTTTTCATGAGTGAGTGCTAGCAGACAAGTGCTCCTCACCTTCCTCGAGGGTTGTCAAGGTCACTGTAGCAGACAGTGTCTCTGTCCCTTTTGTGTCTGGGCTGGGTGCAGAGGAGGAAGCTGCAGAGATGGGCAGGGGTGAGGGAATACGTTAGTAAATGGAATCATGACCAGGTAAAAGAAAAGACATTTCAGGGATCAGTGAAATCATTAGTACTCCGGGCTTCATGGAAAGGGAAGTTAGTTTACCAGATTTTGACTTTTGGTAGTTGGTTAAGAAGAACATCTTCTATTTAGTGATTATAAATGAATGTAGTAGTAATTACAAGTGCATCTGGGAGACTGATGGAACTGGTATACCTCTTGTCATGGTATGAGCGCACCTGATTTCCATTCCACCTTTTCACTAACTTCAGAACCTGGAAATATTCGGTCTAACTATTGAAAGAATTGAAGGTGAAGAAAATATCCACATAAGAGTGCCTCAGATGATCCAGTTGTACAGATCTAATCATACAGATATGCAGTCTTGATAATTATATTGTAGGTAGACTTAATTCTGTACTTGTTTTCCCTCCAAACACATTTTCCTGTGAAAATGAAGATGGTGCTGGCCATTGGCTCCTCCAAGGCTACTTACATACAGGGTCAGATAATGAAATATTTTTACTGAATTCCAAGTGTTCCTCCTGTATGCTTCTCAAATTGCATACTACCCCAAATTTTTGCAGGTGCCATTTATAGCTTGGGTTTTTCCCTTGCCTTTGTCAGTAGAAGTCAGCAGTTCTGTGGTAGTAGTTACAGTTTTGTCTGTGGCAAATGTTGATGACGAACTTGTAATTTGGGGATTCTCTGAGGATGTTGGAAGATAAAGGAAATAAATTATTAGAGAACTATGATAATGGTCATGAGAACTGAGACACTGGTGAAATAATTTAAATGTCAGGTTTCATGTAGCACTGGGCTAATGCACTAGACCTGGTAGTGTGATTGCTGTCAATTAATGACAGTTCTAAATGAACTTCTGAGATATTTGCCAGTGGTACGGTTAAGGCAGATGCTCAGAATATGCAGCAATATATCAGTGCTACTACAATGTGGTTTTGTTGGTTCAGGTCTTGAGGAGAAATTATTTAGGGAACCAGCCTTTCGCTTTTGGGCTGCAAATGGTCGAGAACTGCATTTTAGTGCCCACTTCCTTGTGTACTGCAAAGTACATTAATGATCAACTCAACACTTTAAAAAACCCCACACAAATGAACACAAAAGCATGGGAGACATGAACAGCACCTGTATTTAAAGATTTTCTATTTCCATTATTTCAGGCACACTGTGGTGAAAAAAACAAGAGTCAGAAGCTTATACCTGAAGTGCAAGGACCTGTTTTATGTTTTCCCTAATTGTTAGCAGATGAAAGGCAAATGCAGTTCCTGTGATCAATCCAAGCCACAGAAATAATGTTAGAATAGATAAGTAACTAGTAATGAGGAAAAATTAGGAACATGCACCTTTCTAGGATACTGTCTGCCAAGGAACTCTAATCATATGATTTTTCAAGTTAAAAATTAGTCTCCGAGCATTTAGGGATGCTGTGAAGTGCTAATGGATTTATGTCTCAAAAACGCTGCCTTACCTGGTGGTGCAGTTGTGGAGGGTACTGCATCTGCGAACACAGAACAAAGCAAAAAAAAAATGTATTTACTGTGGAGTTATTTATATTGCTTCAAAATAGGTTGCCTCTACCTATATGATCATTGATTTCAGCTATGTTTATGACAAAAATATTAAAACACTTTTTCAATTCAGACATGTCTTGGTTCACATCTTCTGGATGTACTTCTACCTCCAGTTAACTATTTGCCTGCCTTATTTTGGGAAGAGCCTACAATAAGATGCTGACTAAAGTGGTCTAGGACTATTTTCTTCTCAGCATATTCATGCTCAGTGCTTGCTTCTGCAGGTTTTGGTATTTTGTACAGAACATCCTTGTGTTCCTTGATCACTTGGTTCAGCCTAAAGTACAAGGAGCCTCTGCTTGCACACAGTTCAGCTCTGGTCTGATTTCTGAATTCCATTCTGATGTTCCTCATTTTTACAGTCAACAGAAAAATCCAAATAATTTTTTTAAAGTGCAGATTTGTATGTTTTTTACCTGAACAGATGACACCAACATCCTCATTGTGTCCACAGTCATTTTTGTTCCAGCCAGCGTGTGGACAGTCCCAAAGGTAAGATTCAGTTCCTGTACACTGCACATCATCCAGGAGGATGTTTCCTTCACCAGGGCCAAAGTAAGACCATCCGTAGACAGAAACAGCTTGGCCACAACCAAGTTGTCTGCATACAACATTGGCACTATTCATACTGAAGGAATCATCACAGACTGTTCCCCATTCGCCTTTATGGTAAACTTCAACCCTTCCGGCACATCTGTCCCCACCAGATGCCAGTCTTAATTGTGGTGTATCTTCTAAAATGAAAGCAAAAATTGGTAGGTAAACATCTCAATCTGTTTATGACAGAAAATGTAAACTTCTCACATCTGAGGTTGCACCCCCCTCTCTGCAGGGATGGGCTGTGCAGTGTTTCTGTGTCCCCAGTTCCTGGAGCTCACTGGGGGATGCCTGCAGTGCACAAAGCAGTGTGGGGCAAGGAGCTGAACAGCAGAGCCCGGATCAGTGCTGTTAATTCAGCCCTGTTCACTCAGCTCTGCTGCATGCGGGGGCTGATCTGTCATGTTAGGGTATTGCTGACTGTGCTGGGGAAATAACCAGCTCCCCCAGAGCTGACTTGTCTACACCCACAGTGTGCCCGGTGTGTTCACGCTCTGGAGAATGTTTCACTCTCTTACCTTTGCGTCTAAATGTGTTTTTTATCCATTCTGTGAATTTGGCCCACGGTGACTTTGGATCTCCACCTCCTGTGGACTGCCACCAGAAACCATTTGCTGTATCAGGTAAGAAAGCACATTATTAGCATTGACATAATGTAGTTCTAGACATGTTTTATGGTTTTCTCTGTTGACGCAGAGATGGATGCAGTAAGCGTTGGTACATGGTGTGTCCTGCAGTTCCTCCCTGTGCCTGGAAGGCTATGCTCATTCTCTTGTAGTTCAGTGGAAGATGATCGTAGAGGACCTTGTTTCATGGCAGCACAAGAGCAAAGCAATCCAAGTCCTCATGTACATACCGCAACTCCAGTGAAGATGTGGGCTTCAGGGGGCTGAGCTCTGCCAGATTTTACTGGGGCAGTAGAAAAGGTTACTCATCTTTGCCATGCTATTACCATAATAGCAGGGGATAGTTTGGAACATTTCTCTGTGCAGACTGTGACAGTTGCTTTGGCTGACAGTCCAGAAAGTTAGCTTAAAGTGCTCTCTTTGCAAATGCCTGTTCAAGTGTGCTTGAAGACCGCAGGCTTCATCTAACTCAGATACACTACACACTGCTCAAAGTATTTCAAAGTGTAGGTTTGACTAAACCAAAGTGTGGCATTACATATTTGTAGGGCAGCTCTTCTATTTACAATCTGCTTATTTCTGGCTCGTTCTGCCAGGTGTAGAGAATAACAGACATCCGTATACTCATAGGCAATCCTTTGCTTCCTCTTGTACAGCAAAATTGCAAAGAGTAAGTGGTAGTCTTCCACTCTTTATTCCCACAAAGAAGCAGGAAAACTGTCATAGGTCCCATGCCAAGGAAGAAAAAAACAAGTCCCAGCATTTTAGTGTTTCTCCAGATTTCAATGTGACCATGCAAAGATGTACACAGGACAGGGCATATGTCTTCTTTAAACACATTAAGAGATATACACAGGACAAAATTGTTCTCCAGAAGAGGATACAAACATTTGGGCTGATCATGTGGTTTTGGTAATCTGTAGATTCAGTCACATAAATACCTTTGAAAATCTGGCCCAACATATACTCACTTAAAGGAAAAATGATTAAGGCTGCCAGAAGTCAAAGGAATGTTTTCAAATGGCAGCTGTTGTAATATCCGTGTTCTTTCAGAATTAGCAAGCTCTGAAGAACTGTGCCTGATTCAATCACTAAAATCAGGAGAAATTTCATTTGGGGACTTTTTTTTTTTTTTTTTTTTTTTTTTTTTTTCCCAAACTGCATTTGGTTTTCAGCCACTCACTTTCACAGACTCTTACTCCTGTGAATAGATCAGTGAACCTAAAGTTTTGGGTTTGCAATACAGGATCCTAAGTGACTTTTCCAGTCAAATTAATCCACCCTATAGAAGACAAAAGTGAATTTATTGAAGAGAGATTAAAGGGTTGCTGAGGAGTTGGGATTTGACCACCTTCTGGAAATACAGCTTAATCCTCTTTGATGCTGAGCTCATCTCTGAGCTGCCTTTCCTCTTGTTTTATAAATAATTCAATATAGATAACCCCTGAATCTATGTTCTATGAAATTCTCTCTTCTTATGATTGATAAGCCTTTATTCATGGTGCCCAAGCTGATTATTAAAGATCAAAGTATCTCATTCAAACTAGCAAGATTGTAAGGAAGGTTTGGGGTTATTTTTGTTTGAAGTTTGAAGGACAATGGCACTGCGTCAATCCCAAATCTCAGTAGAGACTTGCATTTGTAACGTATATTTCCACCTGCATCTGGCAGGCTGCTCTTTTTTTATCTTATTTTACTCTCTTGGTCTACATTCTTAAATGTATAGTGTAGAAGCATTTTAGTTCAAAACTAGAAAATTTGAAGAAGAATGTTTGGAAAACAACTTCCCCTAACAATTCCCTCACAGAAGAGAAACAAAGAAAATACTCTTTAACATAACCAGTTTTAAAATCTAACCTATGAATTTGTTAGAAGTAGAAGACAAATTAAACCAACAATTTCATGATAGAAAGCTTGTCAGCAATTTCTAACGGGACCGTGCCACCACTTCCCAACAAGCCAGTCTGTATGAGTACTGAATTTTGTCTTTAACATTTCCCTGCAAGCACAAAAAATGTACTCACTGTACCTGGTTCACATAGGAGAGAAGCACTTAACAGAAGCATCCAAGTGAGACTCACTTGAAGGTCCATTTTCTTTGTGGTTGTCTGTTCTAAACCAGTGAAGATTCAGAATTTATACTAAAGGGGTTCTGGTCTACACCAAAGGTGTGTGCTGTGTAATTCGATCTCCCTGAAATTCCAGATCCATGCCAAGGAAGTGATTTACCAAGTATTTTCATTTCACAGGGTATATCCAGACATCCGGATAAGCAGATCCAGATCACACTGCTGTTCCGGACTGGCTACCGAAAACTTCCTACTCTACTGACACCATTGCAGCTGTGTATTGATGTGTTTTTTTCCAGGAAGCAATGATTTACTTTTGGAGATTAGGCTGCTTGGTAAGGAAAACTTAACTTAACTGACTACCATCAGTTAAGACAGTTTCCAACATACAACTGTGCTAAAACAGATTAAATTGATGTGATAATTGTGTCAAAAGATTAGTATCCTAAAAAAGAAAGCCTCAACAAAATTATCCCGGTTTTGTAGGTATTATACCTATAAAAAGGAGTTTATACACTTTTTCATATCTCTTTGCCTGCTGTGGACTAGATCCCTCCAGCATTCTCCAGAACTGCAGCCAGTTCTTTCTCACTTGCAGCCTACAAGGCAATGAATCAGCTGTAAGAGATACTGGCCAAGGCATGGTTGAGTGGGACAAACTGTTTTTGGGGTACCTAAGCAGGGCAATTGCTGAAATACAGCAACCAAGGAGAGCAGGATAGGGCCAGAAGGTGTTAAATTAAGCTAAAGTTGTGCAAGTCAAGGAATCTGTATTTAAAGGCGTAGAGAGAGGCATGACCAGCTGCCATGCCCTGCTCTGGGGAAGACCAGTAGACTCCAATGACAATTTACTCCCTATTCTCCATCTACCATTTTCATAGCTGGTATGTTTCTAACAAAATCAATCTGAGATTTTCCTCTTCAAAGAACAAGCAAACATGCTGCCTGACAGTTCTCTGTGTTTCATCCCTCATAAGCTGACTGTGCAGAGCCAAAGGAAGTGGAACCTTTGTGTGTTAGGACTTACGAGGCATGGTTTCGGGTCTGTGAGACACTACAGAAAAGAATAGAGGCACAAAATAATTTTCAGGTAAAGGGGAGATACTACTAAGAGGTTTTTATTCCACTAGTAAGAGATAGGAGATCATGGGATAAGAGGGAGAAGATATTGTACTGCAAGTACAAATTCAAATTAATAGAGGAGTAAGTGAAAAAAAATCATTGTGACAAGTAAATATACACCAGGACTTGCTGAAGATAATAGTTTGCCATTTGATTTCATGTTAACTTTTCAGGTTAGGTGGCTTGCATGGAAAAAAGGATTCCCACCTAGAAAGGCCATGCTACACATTTGGAAAAGATTTGCCTCTAGCAAGACCATGAATCCATCAGGATCCCTCCAACAACACAGTTTTCTCCCTGGCACAAGGTGGTGGGGTCAATACCCTGTGGCTGCTGATATCCAAAAGGATGCCTTCATCTCTGTCTTACTCAGTGCTAGCGGGGAGAAGGTGAACCTCAGCTAGAGAGAGGGAAAAATCAAAGCTAGAGGTTCTTAGCTGATTTGAGAATGAACATCAATTGATTCCTTTGTTCTGTGAATGCTTTTCTTATTTTCTCAGCACACTATGATGCATTGTATCTATCTAGATGTCCATGTTCTTACTTTCCCACTACCTTCTTGAGCAAAACCAGTCATGTCAAGTATTTAAACCCCCATTTCCGTGTGTGTGGATTATTTGAATTCTGCTGCCATTTCCTGAAGCGACTAAGTGGGTTTATGGTAGATCCTTATCAATATTTCTATCCAAATAGCTCTAAGCTGGACCTGAACAGTACAGTACATACCAGTTTTCTTTCCTAACAGCAATTAAACTATTTTATACAGACATTTTTCAGTTCTGAATGAAAAAGAAAATTCACAAACAGTCCAAAACTCCAACTGAAATCTCATGAATCTGATGCTGGACTTTCAATGATCCTTTCCCTAGGTAATGTAGAGTTCTGTAGAAACAGCTAATGCTTCATTCTGGTGACTCAGGCCAGACAGTGTGGAGCCTGGTTAAAAGGACAGAAGATATGGGGAATGCAGACTATTAGCTGTCTAGCCTGTTAAATGCATGACTGAATTAAAGTATCTCAACTATGAAGAAGCATCAAGATTTGCTTTTTCAGCATTCTTCAGAAAGGAATGCTGAAAGAAAGGTCACAAAGAAGCCACCGCTCCCAGCAGACGTGCCTAGGGCTGAGGACTCCACATCCCCACTCTTGCCCAGTGAAGCTGGATCTTACTGCAGGCTATTTTACACCGTGTATAAGAAGTAATAGAGGTAGGTACAAACACTAGCAAGGGCAGCAGGTTTGTACAGCTAATCCATGGTTACAGGTGACAAGGAACAACCAGCCTCCACATTAAACACTGCAGCCCTTGTCACTGACATTGAAGGTGCCATTAAAAGGAAGTGGTAAGTCTCCAGTCCAAAGCTAAGCAAGCAAACTAATCCCGTGTGGCAGGAAGCAGCAGTGATGACAGTGGGGCTGACCTTTGTGGTCTCGGCATAGCAGTGCCGTTTCTGAGAAAATCTTCTTAAAGAAATCTATCAAAATTCACTCTGGAAACAAAGAGTGTTTGTTTTCTGTGATATAATGAAATAGCTTTGCGCGGGAAGGTGGGTGTTTAGCTTTCCTCACAGCGCTGGAGCTTTGCTGCTCTGGCAAAACTACCCCTCCCTGTTCAAAGCTCTTTTCAGCTTTGTCAAACTACATCCAATTTTCATGGAAATCTGTAGTGTTAAAAACTCCAGAAGGATCTGGTAGACATAGTTTGAGGGGCTAAAAGCAATCAGAAAATGTAAAGCTGTTCTGGAGGCTATTACCACTGGAGGGCAGTGAGGCACTGTCCTTAAGGAGTGAGCAAGTTATTGGGTAAGATGGCCTAACAGCACAGTACTTGTGTAGGGTTCATAAAGAGGCCTAAATTTTAGCAAATACCTTAAAAAGTAAGCAGACAGCAGAATAAAATATGCATGAGACAGCTAAAAACAGCAGGACACTTGTTTCCATTCCTCAGCTTTCTTCTGCCAAACTCAGAGGATATTTCTTGGCCAACCAAGTGGTGCTCAGGAGAACTCCTGAGGCATCCACCTATTTCATCTTCCCTTGCAGCTTTTTACTCATTATCACTGAGTGAGGCTGTAAACCATGGTGTTTGATAGCTCTCATAATTAATGTTTGGAAGGAATTTTATCAAATTAACTTTGAAGGAATAAACTAGCACCGATTGAATTTCTCCTAGACATGTATTTCTTGTACAAATATTTATTTGTATTTCTTCTTCCCGTATACAGAAAACACTAGTGTGTGAAGCTGCAAATTGGTGCACAGGTCTACTTTTGTTTTGGGTCCTGTTAATAACTTTTTCAGTCCACTGTAGATTACTCGCTGATGAAGTGTGGAACTGGAAGAATTTACTGAAATGCCCCACAGGATTACCACTTGAAAGCTGCCGTAATACTTGCCTTATACTCATCCTTGACTTCAGTCAGCCTGGGGACTTGGCTGGTGTGTGAGCCCATGGCCCGATGTTGCTTCAGGCTGCATTTGAGGAAGACAGCATATTACAGATAAGTGTGCAGAGCTTATTCATGGTTCACTGCACATTGCTCCGAGGAGAGATGTAATGAAAGATTCCTGCTAACTGTTAATATACTTACTATGCTTTTGAGAACATTTCTTATGCAACAAATCCTGTTTTTTTGGTGAAACCACCACATTCCCAACAGGCTGTTTCATCGGTTTTACCTTCTGTTTATAAAAGCAAATAATTAGGAACTTCCAAGGAACTTTTGAGACCTTCAAGGCACATGTAAATAAAAGTTCCTTATTTTTTCTGCACTGAGAAAAACCTTGAAATGAACATAAGAGTGAAATAATGTGTTCTCAAGGAGCATGCCCAAGACTACAGCAAAGGACACAGCAAGAAGTGATGATGATGATGATGACGACGACGACGACGACGACGACGACGACGACGATGAGAAGGAGGCACAGGCTTTTCTGGAGGAGACAGGGCCCCAGTGCAGCCTGGACTGAGGAGCAGCGGGCAGAAGCTTTACATGTCAGGTGCTTTTCAAGCTCTCTGCACGCATGGTGGCTTGGAAAAGCTGCACAGTCTCATTGTTTGGGTCAACGCCTCTCCCCAGAAGCTTCCAGAAGCATAGTACATTCATTCTATGAGGAGAAAGGTTTGGGGTTGGTTGGCTGATTTGGTTTTCCAGATCAGTCCCTGATGCCATGAGTTTTATATTGCAATAGGGCCTGCTCTGCTGTGACAGAGGAGAGGTTGTACACTCCTCAGAAAGGAGTAATCGCTCGTCATATCATGCTGGCTTACTACCTATTGTAACCCTTTTTACCTCCTTTCAGCTGCATGTTTAACTGAAAATGTTTTTTGCACCTTTCATCCCATCAGGAAGCAGCTCGACATTCTGATCATGTTGAGAATAAAGGACCTTCTCTGAACTTTGAGCCTAAATGTGCACATTATGTATGGCTATCCACTCTCAAATTGATGTTGTCCTCTGTCTTAAGCAGTGTCTCTCATACCGTTTACAGATTTTACTCGTTTCTGACAGGTGAAGTTTTCCTGGAATCCTGATGCCACTGAAAGGATTTATGACCCTATAAATGCAAGGGGGGAAAGATGCAGTAGGAAAAGTAAGTAAGCAAGGGAAACAGAGACTCTTTTTTCTGCTTTTCTCAGGCTCAGTCCCTGTGTCTTCCTCCCTCAGAGGTAGCAGAAATTACCTGATAACAGCAGTCCTTACTCCTGTGTACACACCTATCTAGTGGACTGGGTGTGATAGGTGTGTGACAAAGGATGATGAACAGGTGCTGTGCAGCTTTCTGTTATGATTAACATCTGGAAATGCAATATTATGTTGAAGTTTCAAGACCCTGAGTACGTGCCTGCTTGCTTGCTCCTAATGAGGCCCATGATATCATATTTTCACTGCTGCTGTTACCCATTCTGGCTGTATGAAGCTACCATATGGAAGTGTGTGGTATCCTAACATCTGTTCCTTAGCTATCCAGACCTACTCTCAATTGTATATATATATATATAAAATATATATACATATATATATATATGTATATATTTACATATATATATATGTAAAGAATATATATATGTATATATTCTTTCAATTCTTTCTTTTTTCATGTTTCCTCTCCGCCAGCCCTTCCACTAAAATCAACCTCAGCAGGTTCTGAATTGCATTTTGCACACTGAAGAATGTATAGAGAAAAAGGCAAAGCCAAGCTGAAATAAATCACACCCCTGACAATATAAACTTCAAAGGGGGTTTCCCACATTTATAGTGAATATCTTGGTAAAGCAAAGTGGAAACTTCATGTGTGAAGTCATCTTCTGTGGACAAAGCTGAGTACTGAGTGCTGGGTACAGCTTCTGATTCTTGTAGACATACTGTCTTGGACTAAAGATGTCACCACCTAGTCTCTGGAAGCCCCAGTCCACCCCTGTGAGGGAAAATCTTTATCAGAGATGAAGGCACTGCCAATGTAAACGGGTATCAATTATTTTGGCTCTGCATACAGTGCTATGGGTCATTTCGTCCTGTTACCCAGATAATTCCATTGGCTAACACTCCATGTCAACATAGGTTGCTTACCTTGGCGCGTGCTACGTTCTTGCAGCTTTTCCTGCTTTTGGTGTTTACTTGGACAATGGTATAATTTTAATTAAGTCATTTTCTCAGCTCCTTTCTCAGTTTCTAAGCAAATCCATTTGATTTCAGCAGGTTCCATAGGTAGGGATCACACAGAGTATCACCAGTGCCCTTTGAATATTTGTTGCTTCAAAAATTGAAGTGATCTTCTGGTATATTGGGAGTGCCAGGGGGTGAGGTGTGACTGAGGCTGCCTTTAAACTTCTTTTACTTAGATTTTGATAGCGTGTAAAATCAATGCAATGAGGTACATGGATTGGTGACAGTCCAACCAAATTTTAAATATGCCAAAAGCTGGTTTACTCTAGAAATAAGACCCATTTATGAAAGCTACATTTCTTTTGAGAGTTTTATTTCCTGAGATTTAGGAGGGATCTGAATGATTTCTGAGGATTTGATTCATAGACACCTCTAAGTATGAATAAATCACTGATTAAAAAGCTGAACAGAGACAAAAAACCATCCAGCACATAAATAGTCAAACCCCAGCCCAATCAATTCCCAAATTAAAGTCAGCAAAGCTCAAATCATGGAATAACTGAGGGAAAATTCACACGTGCTTCTCTGCAGGAAGCATTGGAGTCGTGCCTGCATAAAACTCAAGGATTTTTTAATCCACATTTATATGCCACATAGAGCCCTATTAATGGCTCCTGCCCCAGTGACACCCCGAGGGAACAAAGAGAACAGGTTTTGCATTTTGATTTTCCTCAGGAAATTCATGTAACATTCCTCTGGGTCTTGATTCATAAGACAGCTGTTGTTAAACATAGCAGGTGCAGGTACAAAGCGGATCAAATTTTGATACATATTTACTGGAGATAATAATGATAAATAGAACTGATGCTGCCTAGCTTTGCTTTATCAGTTACAAGTGAAAGATAATGAAATCAACTATTAACAAAATAGCAAAAATGAATTACTAGTAAAATAAATAATAAGAATTAATCAGTCTAACTACATCAATTAATTAGGAACGCTTTCTTTCCTGCATGAGTCATCAGTGGCTGGGATGTAAAAGGAAAAACTGGACATAAAAGAAAAGTGTAGGTTGCTTTTGTCTGTACGCTGATTATTTATTTAATTTGTTTTCCCCAATCCAGTCTTGCACATGTAAAGCTATCCAAACAAAGCTGCAGTAGGTGTAGCACCTATTAAGTGACCAACTAGGAATGCTTCGGTGGGACATGTTGGAGTGACACCTTCTCCCACCCCATCTGCCACAGAAAACCAAGTTGGGTGCAGGTTGGTTGTGAGAGTTGGCAAGGGGTGACTCTGCTTTCCACAAGCACTATGTGGAAAAGCAGATATCCTGTTAAACTGTGACATTTGGACAACAAATGCAGTCAGAGTCTTGGTATGGAAAAAAAGAAGGATGAGTAGTAATCAATATTGTGCAATGAAAGCATTTATTACTAATCTATGATATCTTATAGTCACATAATTTAATACATTCGCCTTAGGTATGTAAAGAAAATATATCTCGCTATCCTCAGTCCATGTATTAGAGTGATTTGTGCTGATTCTCTGTCCCTGGAAATGTTTCTACTAGATCAGATTGTAATCAGGCTTATTTTGTGTTTATTTGAATGCCTGGCTGTTTGCAAGCATGAAGAGAGAATTAAAGCACAAGAACGGTGCATTTCCAACAGAATGCATATAGGGTGAGACTACCGGAGGAAATATTTATTTTTAGATGGATTATACAAATATATTGTTTTCTAAAGAGTGTTCTGTCATGAGTGAACAGCACCATCAGCTAAAGCGAAAACTGTATAAGGGTAGCAGCGTTCAAACTCCACATCTCCAGAGGATCCTCAGTCCCAACCCAGAACTGTTCTG
Organism: Oxyura jamaicensis; assembly: GCF_011077185.1. Classification (NCBI taxonomy): domain Eukaryota; kingdom Metazoa; phylum Chordata; class Aves; order Anseriformes; family Anatidae; genus Oxyura; species Oxyura jamaicensis. The sequence continues at coordinate 31,477,167 of NC_048898.1, read as the reverse complement.
GTTCCATGGCTGAGGCCAGCAGCCTGTGATGAATGGCAATGGAGCCATTTTTATCTCTTCAGATTCAGAGGCATGGAGTGGTGGGAGAACAACACAATACTTCTCTGAAAAGCTGTCCTCTCCAAGAGAGGAAACTGTTGTGGACATGTGTGTGCCAAGTAGATCTCCGCAATGGAGGAAGGTCGTCATCCTTTTCTGTCTCCAGACTGAACAAATCTCCTGTGTCGATCAAGATAACTAAGTTTGTCTCAAAGTTTTGGGTACACCAATCCTACTGGACTCTATAGAGCTAAAAGAGTAGAAACAACTTATATTCTGCTATGTGAACTAAAACTTGAAACCACGAGTCACAGAACAGTCAGCCTTGGGAATTTCAGGCAGGTAGCAGATGAAATCACTGAGACTTTGGGTTTGCAACAGAAGAAAGTGATTGGAAAGCTTTCCTCATTGTCCCACATTGAGAAATCCAGTTCTAATGGAGACTTTGCAGATCTGTAAGGTGAAAGCGCCTGCTGGGATTTCTTGTAGATGCCTCAGAAATTTACAAGCGTTAAAGGCAATGTATATCTTTATCCACTCGGTTTATGCTGCAGGCCCTGTAAGAATGACCAAAGAGAAAAATGATCAAATGATCTGGCAAATAGCTATGAAATTCATATTTGTTACATCTCTATTAGTCCACAGAAGTGAAAGAAATGATTTTGCCAGATGGGCTCAACTGCTAATGATTTTTCAACTATACCTCAAAATGCATCTCATGGGAAATTCTTGAAATTAATAAAACAAAGCAGAAAGTACCTGAGCAGACAACGCTGGCATCTTCATTGTGGCCACAGTTATGTACTGACCAACCGTTGTGGGAGCATTCCCATAGGTAAAATTCATTGCCTCTGCACTGTACATCATCCAGGAAAATAACTCCAGAGCCTTCCCCAAACTGGGCAGCTCCTGGTGCCGACATGGGCTCCCCACACCCAAGTTGTCTGCAAATGACCTGGGCATCATTGATATCCCAGAAATCGTCGCAGACTGTTCCCCATTGTCCTTTGTAAAAAATTTCAACACGCCCCTCACATTGATTGCCACCGTTCTCCAGCCGCAGAGATGCTTCTAGCAAAGACAGAGCAGAAGTAAATTACACACAGCCCTAATTCTAACCTTATGCTTGTGCCAGGTGTGGGATTGTGATACAAAATGGACAAGACTAGAGGAAAAGCTGTTCTGCAGAATGGGACTGTTCATGCAGCCTGATGTGCCTTTTGGAGAACCTCCCTCTGATGCTGTTATACTCACACCATAATTAAACAGGGAGATACAGAGACCAGATTTTTGTAAAAATGGTATAAGTGGCCATTTGCTCTGTAGAAGGTCAGTGAATCTTTGGAGCACCAGAATGAATTAAGGAAGCCTGAATTCCCTGAGAACAACTCCTCGAGAAGCTAAGCAGGCACATGTGAGTGACATTTTGCTCTTCTGCCATGATGAATTTCTGAAAGCGTGTCCAAGATTTTCCCTCCTTGCATTGTGGTTTGTTGAGTGGTGAGGTAGGCTAGGGGAGTCTGATTTTCAATCAGTAACAAGTTATACATTACACACCTTATACTGTTTTAAGGTGTTTTCCCAACATTGGAGCCATACATAATCATCTACAACTTCTGAAAAACTGAAGTGTGGACTTTGTCCATCTTTCACAAATAAATGTTATCTTTTTCCCCAAGACTTTTCATCAAACAAAAGCAAAACGTGTTAACAGTAAATACCCAGTTTTTAGAATGATCAGTTAAAGAAACGATAAGACTTACCAGGAGTTCTGTCTCCCCTAGAAGCTGTGGATTGGGAATAAATGTGAAAATTTTAATGTTAGCAGCTTCAGTTGTATTTCAGCAGAACAAAGACAAAACAAACTTTGCAGCATTTGAGGAGAGTCTCTCTTATATTATCTAATGTGTTCTAAAACTAAGTTATCTTTTTATGACCAATCTTAATCAAGGCAAACACTGCAACTTGCATTGAAAAGTCAGAGCAGGACTTAATCCTTTAGGAATGGCTTCTGAGTTAAAAAAAATAAACCAGTTAAAAATGTTGTTCTGGAGAGGCACCCTGGGAAGGGTTCAGTCTGAACATGCTCCCTGAGATCTGGGTACCTGTGCTGAACTTGCTGGTATCTGTTCACCGTAGAATACTGCTGGCTTTGTTGCTATAGCCCTTGCCTCAGGCCGATGATGAGATGTGTGATTTACACAATTCACAGTTTTAATTACACAAATGAAAACATTCCAAATGTACCTGAGCAACGCACACCGGCATCTTCTTTGTGCCCGCAGTTATGTGTTGACCATCCTCTGTGAGAGCATTCCCACAGGTAAGATTCACTTCCAAGGCACTGCACATCATCCAGGAGAATGTCCCCAAATCCTGGAGTGAAGTGGGCTCTTCCCAGTGCGGAGAGAGCTTCTCCACATCCCAGCTGCCTGCACACGACCTGCGCATCATTCAGGTCCCAGAAGTCATCACAGACCGTCCCCCAGCTTCCTTTGTAGTAGACTTCTACACGACCTTCACATCTGTTTCTACCATTTACCAGCCTCATGGACACTTCTGTGAAAGAGAAGAGAGAGGAGATGAGTGCAGTTTGCCAAGGTGCTAAGTTATAATCCCGGAGTAGCTCTGGAGCTGGTTCAGTATGTTATGCTGGCTACTGGATTCTCTCCTGGCCTTTCCTCTCTGAGGAAGGTGAGGAGAACGCTGTTTATTTCCAGCAGACCCAGTGTCATCGTGCGGCAGTTCGCAGTCACGCGCTGCCTCCTGGCTCGTGCTTTGAGCCAAGACTTGGCAGGTGTTCACAGCTGCCTAAATAAGGTTTTCCTCCCCAGCTTAACAGAGGCTGTGAGATTAATATTAATGAAAGGAAGGACCTATGTTAGCTAAACACTAGTGGGTATTTCTTTATCAATATATCCACAGCAACGCATTATACTCAGTAGAAGGAAAATCAAGGTTTTAATCATAGACATGGGGTGACCGAGAAACAAGGTTCATCAAGCCAAAGCAACACAGTGGGACTAAGACATTCTAATGACTAAATTATCTCTTCTCCTAGAATTTTAATATCACTTAAGAGTTTCTGAGTTTTATTAGAACATGGAAAAAGTTTGTCTTTTAAGGGTGTGATGTAGCTCTATCCAACAGATGAAATTATTGAAATACTAGTTTATGTAATACCTTTTATTTTATAAGACCTTGGATTTAAAGCAACCTGCTCCAGTGAATATTTTTCAAACTCAGAAATTCTTATCCTTTCTTTACTCTTCAACAACTAGGTATACATTTCAGCTTCAGTTATGAATTCCCTTTAAAGATTAAAAACCCATGGTTATCTTCATAAAAACTACATAGATCAGTATCGCTACTTTCATTATGGTCAAAACACTACATTTTAAGAAATTCTTTTCACGCATAAGCTACTGAATAAACTAAATGAGATTTACATTTTTAGTAATTTTAACAAGAAGTTGCTTTTGCTGTAGAAAATTCAAGATAGAAATGATCAAATAAGTATGAAATTTAAATTACCGGGTATTTCAGTTCCCATAGAAGCTGCAAGAGAAGGAAATAGAGAAAATGCACATTTTAACCATTAGTGTTCATAAAACTAATTAAATTTGTAGAACACAATGCTTCTTTACAAAGTCTACTTTTATTTCAGAAACTGTTCAACATCTAGTTAATTAAGCTGTTTGCAATTCATGTGTTTGAAGATGATAAAAATTATAAGACATGAGATTATAAACTGATTTTCCTTACTAAGAAATTGAAAATCCATGGAGAACAGGGTAAGACTTTAGAACTTTTGTTACTATTTGACAGATGTAGAAAAAGTTGTCAGGGTTACAACTGGGTGAGTACCTAAGACCACCAGAAGTGTAAGTACATCCTTCTTCAGAGGGATCTGACAGAGCCCTGGTTCCTTCTGCTCCTCGTTTCCTGTCCCTGGACTGCAGAAGAGTCGCAGCTCTAAACCTTTGGATTTGGTCCTGATTATCAAACTCAATTAAATAGTCTCCAGACATTCAATAGAAGCTTTATCAAGGAAAGGCATGTGGGATTAGGACCTGAGCTCACGAGAAGTCTCCTGTGTGAAAGCCTTTTGCTGTAAGGGCAGAATGTACCTTTGGATTGGGTTTTGGTGCTCCTCTTAGTCTGGTAGCAAGCGAATAGTATTGGTTAACAGAGATTACAGAAGATTAAAATACTATGATGGTTGTACAAAAACACTGGATGCACTCTGAGTGACACTCATTGAAATACTCTAAAAGTCTTCACAGCTTATCAGTGCAGAAGTTTGCAATAACAGATTTTGATCAAATAAGGAAAGAGGGGAATTCTCTGTGTAGGAAAGAGCCTTGTTACTTGCAACAACACCAAAATTATTGTGAGAAAAGGGTTTTCTAGTTCAGGGGAGCAATTTTCAATTTGACAAAATTTAAAATTAAACTTAAAACCAAAACTTAGTTTTAAAGTGTAAAGGTAAATAAACTTAAAAGCAAAATTTAAATTAAATTAGAGTATTTCTTATTGTGACTCTTTTTGATAAAGCAAATATTTCACTGTGTACCTGAGCAAATGACGCTGGCATCGCGCCGGCTGTCACACTTCTCTCTATACCACCCCCTGTGAGAACACTGCCACAGGTAGTTCTCATCCCCTCTGCACTGCACATCATCCATGACAATATATCTCGGGCCGCGAGTAAAGGTGACATTTCCTGAAGATGACACAGCATGTCCACAAGCCTGCTGGTTACAGACAACGTCTGCATCATTTATATCCCAGGAATCCTCACAAATGGTCCCCCAGGTTCCTCTGTAAAGTATTTCAACACGCCCTTCACACTGGTTCCATCCATTCACCAACCTCACTGACAACTCTTCGAAAGAAAAGAGAGAATTTCACTGAACCTGAGATTTTTTATTATTATTATTATTTTTTAACTAAGGAGGAATTGAGGTGAAACACAGCAGGTTAGGGGACAGACAGGTCCCCAATGCCATACTTAATTTCACTAGTTAGCCATGCACACACATTTCCAACCAACCTAGAAACTCCCGCTTTTCAGAGTTCCTTGGGTAAAACCATGCTCCTTAAGCTACTACCTACCCTATCTGAAGACAGTGATATTCCCGAATAGTTCAATCTCTGCAACGCAGGATCCACAGCACTGATGTTCTGAATAAACTGTAGTTGTGAACTTTCATGTAACTCTGCATGTACAAAGCCATGTCTCATTTATCCAGACTTATCATTTACATGGATATAAGTCGAGGAAGATCTTGACTTTATTCCATGTTTTATACTAACAGAACAAAAATGCTGAGCATCTGTTTGGTACCTGGGCTACAGTGTTGTATTATTTTAAAGGGAAGTCACTTCCAACACGAAGAGAGCAGTGTCCTGGCTTTTTGATTAAAATCCATCAGTGTTTTTAGCTCTACAAACGCAGTTCTAAAACATCAGGACCTGTTGATATTACACAAATTTAAGAAGCCTACCTGTCACTTCAGATCCTGTGGAAGCTGCAGATGGAAAAAAAAAAAAAAAAAAAAAAAAAATTCATTTTTAGGTGGAATTTTCAGTCACTGCAATAATAACTGAATCTGTTGATGAAATATGACAAATTGCACATTATGCTGGAAAAAGTGGTAATACAAATAATAATGCTCCTTTTGTCAGTACTGTTACACAGGTCTATAACAGAAGTTAGACCTTTTCTGAGATGTATTAGCTCATGACTGTAGGGGAAAATATGAATTATAACTTTTAAAAGTTGCTAGTGATAAAGTGTTATAAACAAGACAATGTAATCACGAGGGAAGAACCCCAAGGTAATCAAAATAAAAACAAGGGATTTGATGTGATGTGGTTGGAGCACTACAAAGGAAATGTTACTAGAAGGCAGAAATATTCTGAGAATCTGAAGAAGCAGTGATGACCATTGTTTTTTTCTTGATGGTTGCTTCCTGGCTTTCAGAAGACTTCGGCTAATGAGAAAGCTCAGGTAGGCAGCAGAGGAAAGAGAAAAGCCAAAGATCTAAGCTATGCTCTGAAGTGCAGCAGTGAATCAAATGTCAAAGCCGAGGTTTTTTGTAAGGTGTAAATTCAGGGTACTAATTTCCTTGCAGGCCTGTTGCTGACATACATTTCAGTGCAGCATGGGTTGTGTTATTACAATTACCCAGTAAAGGGTGAGGACAGGCTGCCACGCAGAGAGTTCAGCCGATCGATGTCCAAGCAGGCGGTTAACCTTGGTGACCATGTGGGCCACTGTACCACCGCTAACACAATGACACTTTTGTGTTAAAATCTGCAAAGATAAGCTGTGAGGGGTGGCTCAGACACCAGGCTGGACCTGCCCTCTGTGTCTGCTCTGGCACTTCTCCCATGGGGTGGCTCCCTTTGCTGCGTGCCGGTTATCAGTTAACCGGGCATGAAAGGAACCTCCACCTCGGGGGGAGCAGGAAATAAATACCAGGTGATACACAGAAGCTGTTAGCTAAATGGTTTTACTGCCTCGGTAACTGTTGGACTGTTAGCCCATTTTCACTGAAAGATCTAACCTAGACTAAAATACCTATGGGGCACATGTAGCAACTTTTCAACTTCTTTGGTAGATTTTTTTAGTTATTCAGTGTAGAAATCATTAACAAGCACCGCTACATAATAAGAAAAACCAATTATTATACTGGACTGCTGCAGGAGGTGAAAAAATAGCTTCAAACATGCAAGCCCTACCCGGTTTGCTTGGGGCAGGCAGCAGTGCAGTGGGATGCCCACCCCACACAGCTCAGCCCTTTGGCTGGACATGGCTCTGCATTGGGCAGGTGAGTGGATGACAGGTTCTGGATGAGAGGAGTAAATCAGCAGGTTTTTGAAATAATGGCTTTTTTTTTTTTTTTTTAATGTCTACATTCAACTTGGGGTCTGCCCGGCGAGGTAAGGCTGCTACATAAAACACACCTGAGCAAACGGCGCTGGCATCTTCCACGTGCACACAGTTGTGGACCAACCACCCTCTGCTGGGGCACTCCCAGAGGTAAGCCTCGTTCCCTTTGCACTGCACGTCGTCGAGAAGGATCTCTCCTGAGCCTTGACTAAAATTGGCATTTCCAGGAGCAGAAAGAGCCCTGCCGCACCCCAGCTGGCTGCAGACAACCTGAGCATCCTTCAGGTCCCAGGAGTCATCGCAGACGGTGCCCCAGCTGCCCTGGTAATGGACCTCGACACGGCCCTCGCATCGGTTCCTCCCATTCACGAGCCTCAGGGACAAGTCTTTGGAAGGCCAAAAATGAGAGAGTTATTTACGAGGGATGCTCCCACATCACCAAGCTTTAAGTGGGTTGTGCAAATTTGAGGCAACATGCAAATTTGAGACAACAATAAGAACTCCTGATACACAAATTTAGGAGATTGACCAGAAATATTTATATATATATATATATATATATATATATATATATAATTCACACTTGTGAAATTTGACCAATACATTAAAAACTTAAAGATACAGCATATTCCTAACACAAAAGGTTGGGATTAATGTATGATGTGATATGTATGATATACTTCCAAATACTCCTCTTCATAAACTGTATACTTATACTAAATGACTATGTTGTGTAATATGACTGTCTTTAAAATCAATTATACAAGATGAAAATTACCAGGAACTTCAGACATCAAAGAAGCTGAAAAAAAAAAAAAAACAGAATAGAGTGAGAAAGATTACTTTTTAACAACTTGTACTAAACAAAGTGAGCAGAAATTTAACTACACTGCTAGAAAAAAAAAAAAAAAAAAGGGAAAAAAAAAAGGCAACACAAAACCAACACTCAGTACGTTGGGATTTTGTCTTTATAAGCTAATTTATATTTTAAAATGTACAGTAGTATGTATTTTCACATACAGTATTATCTCTCATGAAGAGACCCTTTTCCACATCACATATGGAAATTGCTAGTAATTTTCTCAGTGATTCATAGGAACGATCACTTGAATTTATCCTTTAGGTGGGAAGCAATGGCAATGGCCAGATGGAAAAGCCTCTGAATGGGGCGTAAAATAGGTTATACTCTATCAAAAAAGAAAACATAACCATTCTGCTTCTTAGGGCTTATTATTAAAATATTTTGAATGTGAAGGCTAATGTTATAATACTCTCTTAATAAGTATGTGTTGGATTGCAGAATGGATGTCCTGTAGAGGTTGACAATGATTTTGGTAATTCAGTTTATTTTTCCTGAGCACCAGGACCTCAGTCTGGCTCATATTTATAACACATTGCTGATCACAGATGTCAATAAATCTAGTTACCTGCGCAGATGACACCGGCGTCTTCCTGGTGAAAACAGTCATTGGCGAACCACCCATCATGGGAGCACTGCCAGAGAAGAGCTTCGTTCCCTTGGCACTGCACTTCGTCCAGGAGGATTTCTCCTGTGCCTTCACCAAAGTGGGCTTCTCCCACGGCCGCAGTGGCTCTGCCGCACCCGAGCTGACCGCACACCACGTCAGCATCTCTTCTGTCCCAGGAGTCATCGCAAATCGTTCCCCAGACTCCGTTGTAAAACACTTCAACACGGCCCTGACATCTGTTCTGCCCATTCACCAGCCTCAGGGAGAATTCTTTGGGAGACAAAAGGAAATCAGACCAACCCTTAGAGTGGCTGCTGTGCTTCCAGGGACACCTGCAGTCTCAGGCTATCAAAGGAAATGCTTCACAACAGCTTCCCAAGGAGCTCACCAGCAAGGGAAGCATGCTCTATCCTCTTCAGCTCACCAGACTTGAACTCCTATGGGTTCAGGACTGAATTTAAAACATCTTACAAGGGTGAGGCATCTGAGTGCCCCTATGGCAATTGCATTAAATTAGCATTATACTGACACAAAGCCATCACCATCTGGTGGGGACTCTGGCATGTCATACTGCGTTTCTTCTGACCACCAATGAAATAAACAAGGAAGGCAGTGCTCAGAATAGCACAGCAGAGGGTCACTGCCCTCGGTATTTCACTCTTGTAGGAAAATTTGAAGGGACGTGGTCCCTTAGGGGTTACTTTTGCACTGGGTGCATGTAGACCATGCAGCCTGCAGCTGAAGAGCTGCGTGAAGACCACCGAGTTACCCCTTGCCTCTGAGTTACTTTCAGATTATTACCTGCATTTGTTGTTAATAGTGCCAAAGTGCACAGAAACCCTCTGACAGACAAGCACCTTAATACAGGAAACATATTTTTTGTTATTTTTGCGTTTTTTCTCCCTACAATACATTAAAATACAATACAATATATGGTTTCTACATCACACTAACGAAATCTTAAGAGTACCCGGTGGTATCATCAGTCCTTCAAGACTGCTAAACACCCAAGACGTCTACCGGTTTGAGGAGGCTTTGCTGCAAGCTACAGATTTTGCCAGCATTGATTTTAGAGGAAAACATAAGCGATAGGGAGGTAGGACTGAGCAGCACTGGGCACAGTACCTGACGCCTGCAGACCCCCTCCATGCAGCAGTAGCATCCACACAAAGGTCAGCGAGGGTTTCATTTTAACTGCGCTCCTATAATGCTGATAAAACGTTTCAGAATTTATAAATGTGTAAATATAAAGGGGTGTGTTCTGCAGCTTGATCAAACTTGATCAGCTTTTTTTTTTTTCTTTTTTTTTTTTTTTTTTAAGTACATCCATGATTTCATACAATGGAGATACTTTTAACTTTTAAAAATATCCTCTTGATTTTTTTGGCAAGACTTGGTTTATAATAGCTTGATTTTTTTTTTTTTTGTTACCTTAATTATCATTTCAATCCCTTCTCCTCTATTGAAGCACTGGCCAAACCCTCCCCTTGCCAGACCCAATGGCAGCCGCTGGTTCAGGAGGAACCAGCTGCGTGCAGCCATGGAGAAAATTACTGATGCCAAGCGAAAAACAATGGCAGGTTTCTTTCACCGCTCAGTTTTTCCCCTGTTCTGAATGGATGCAGGTGTCTGTTGTGCTCCCTGTCCCCTTGCATCTGCCAGACCCAGGTATCCCCAGGTGGGTGGCTGTAGCTTCATCGCAGCCCTGGGCATGAGAGTGCTTGCAAATAAAAGCATCACTGGAGCAAAGGACGGCCTTAGCTGCGAGGAAACAAAATGGTTTATTTCAAAACTCAATGCCAGACATCCCTCCAGACTGCACAAGTTCTACCCTGTTTAATTGGGCCTTTAAAAATTGTTAATTTTCAGTCTCATACTGAAATGGAAGGCTGAGGGCTGAAATTTTCAGCCTTTGTCCTTCCAAGCCTTAGGAAAGCATTTCACATGATGCCTGGATTAATCCGTGCAGGCTTGGCAGAGAGAAGGGCACTTGTCTTCCTCAACAATATGTGCCTTAGAGACATCCAACAAACTCTTATGAAACAAAGACAACTTGTTTCATGCTGGCATGGCTCAGATCGAGAGTTTACTTTACATGCACAGGGTGCAGCTTCCACATACAAGGCTGCCCAGGAGCTTGAAGAGAAAGTGAAGCAACAGGTTCTTAGCTGCCCTCCTGCATCTGGGGCTTTGTAGTCAGCTTTCCGAGGCTCCAGGATCCAGCATTTTGGAGACGGTGGTTTTACTACGTTGATATCGTCGTGCTCTTTGCATGGGAGAACAAGGCCCTCACAGCAGCGTAACTCAATTCTCATCAGGTCTCACGCAAAAAAGCTCTGCTCGTATCCAGGCTGAGCAATGAGAGGTGGTGATGAATGCCAAAGGTGAAGGCCTGGATGGTTTAAGTCAGATTTTCTGTGGATAGCCTGTTTTTACCCAATGCCTACATTAAAAAACAACAAGCAGAAGTGATGGGGGACATAAGGCAAGGAGCAACAAGACCTTGACAGGCATTAGGAAGTTATTTGCACTGCCTTTGAGAAGGGAGAGGAGGGAATCAAAAGAAATCAAAGGGAAAAAAAACACATGGACCATCTACTAAAAACATAAGGACTTAATCCCCAGCCTGGTAGATGCGCTGATGTGCTGCAGCTGTTTAAAAAACACATTTTATCTCTTCTGATTAGCAACTCACACATCCATAGAAAACTTCCTTAGTCTCAGAAGGTTTTCATGATGGCAACTGAGGACACAGTACAGCAGGGTTTCATGATGACAGCTGAGGAAAGAAAAAAAAAATCACAGCCCTCATTCAGAAAGAGAAGGAAAGGGAGAAGCTTTCTCTTGGAAACTACAGTTTCTGAAGTTAGGGAAAAAAAAATACTACAGTCATTCAAACTTGGTGTGTTCTTCAGTAGTGCAATTCCTTTCTACTTTACGACCTGTAACTAATTCACTTACTTGAGAAAGGAAAAAGCTGCTTGGGTGGGTACTAATTGGTTCAGGGCAAAAGAGGTGATCCAAGGGTTATTCTAGCAAGTGAAAACAAACGCCACTCCCAGTGACCCAGCAGGGTTTCCTCAGCTAAGCACAACTTCGTAAAAATATGTTTTTCTTGTCAGAGTTCTTGAGCCTGAGATAGAAAGTCTCCCAAAATACACAAACTGCTGTGAGAATTTCAGTATCTCCTTGTTTGTTTTTTCTCCAGATAGATTTAAACTGCCAAAACAAATACAAATTAAATTAAAAACAAATATGAAAACACAAGCAAGCTATCAAAATAATAAAAAATAAATAAATAGGGAAAATCAGTTTTCCTTGTAACACAAGCCATTTAACAAAAATCGTGCAAAAACTTATGCTTGTGCTCAGGGATGCTTGTCATCAAAAGCCAGCAATTATTCTTATCTTGAACTCATTGCAGTCAAAGGGCAGTGGTGGACTCTCTAAGGAAATGTTTTTGCTCTTTCCCCTGAGTTTTTTAAGCATGGTGGGCGGGTCAGAAACCCAGCTGCAGCCACTCTCTGCCTGACCTCCAGCTCAGGGTAGATTCTGGTGCAATCTATGGAAAAAAGTTTGGTTGGTGAGACTGATAGAGTTATTTAAAACAACAATCGTCACTCAGGTGAAAGTGATCTCTGCAGTATATTCATTTAATGATTTAATTAGAAGATGGTGCAAGTGTGGGTATTAAAGCACACCTAAGTGGCAACTGTAAGCAGGTTAACTGCTTAGTTCAGGCTGATGTCAATAAGTACCTGTGGGCTTTTGTGGTAAGGTATGGGAAGAAAATAATGAAAACAAGAAAAGTGTTTCTTATTCATACCCTGCAAAGGCAAATTAGCTCTTTTTAGTTTCAAACTACAAAACATGGGGATTTATTATTAAAAACTGGAAAATGAATCTGTTAGCTATGGGATCCAGAAACAAAACAATGTTTATTTATACCCTATTATAAATATTTTTATAATATGTTCCTGGGAAGGAGACCTACAGAGTTGAATTATCGGTCCATACTCCAAAATTAGAATAGAAGGATAAGCAGGACAGCAAAGCACAGGAAATCCAGAATACAAACAAGCAAACAAGAACTTTGTTTCTAAGACCTGTTTTAACCCCAGTGCTGGCCAAATACATTGCATGATCTCACTGGGGACAGCATGCTGGCAGGAACCCGCCCAGTCTGTAAAAAGACTTCCCCCCCATCCCCCCCCCCCCCCCCCCAAAAAAAAAAAAGAAGGCATATTTGAAAACAGCTTGCTATGACTCCGTCCTGTTTCCATGAAACACCTTCTCAAGTGCCACTTTGGGAGAGTTGTTGAGGAATGTGCAGTTTCATCAGAGATGCAAGCGCTTGTACCTTCATGGTATGTATATGCTTGTTTTAGTTCAGTAATTATCCTCTCCCGACTCAGCTCACACTACATTGCTTGGCACTTTTAATGGATTCAATCATGCTGTTGTTTGTATACTGGCTAAGTCATGAGTAGCCAAAGTCCTCACAACCACAAAGCAAACAACTGTGGGGAAAAATAAAATAAAATAAAATAAATAATTTCATTGTGATCAGCAACCAAAAGTTTTAAAGAATGAGCCAAATTCTTCCTTCTGGGAAGCAAATACAAGATTCCTTTTGATACTTATATGACATCTTGATGAGACCTGAAAAATCTCCTGATTGAGATTCAGTCTCTTTAATGAGATTTACAGTTTTTGTCTGGTTTAGGATATATCCAAAACCCCATAAGTCAGTGTGAAGACTTCCAATTGATTTGACAAGCCCTTGTATCAGATTATATGTCTCAGCCTTAAATATTGGAAACAGAACACCCTTAACAGCTCAATGTCTTTTGAATTTGGATCTATTTAGTCTAGAGAATTGGAAATGTAGTGGGAAAACACCAGTAAAATGCACCTAAAGAGAAAGGTGAGAAAATTATTTTTCATGGCCAGGAGGGACAGGGCAAGAAGGAACGGGCTTGAACAGCAACAGTGAAAGTTGGGGGTGAGCTTTTTGAAAAGCCTTTTCAATAGTGATGCTCATTTCAATAGTGAGCCTTGGGCAGCACGAGAAGAGATTTCCTTGGCTGCAGTGGAGGTTTTGAAGTTTGGGCAACATCTGCTGGGAAGATGTGGTGGTGATGAGGGTGTACCCCATACAGTTCAACTCCCTCAAAGCACCTTGTAACCACACACACAGAGGTACATCCAGCACTCACACGGCACAGAGACACTGCCCACATCTTCACAGCACTATGTGGAAGTGTTTCATGATACAACGGATGGGCAGAAAGCAGAATGCTGGAGGGAAAGCCTTCCCTCCAGCAACGTGAAGATACACACTGGCACAGGTGTTCCTCACAGGCACACAGTGGGCTTTTTCCCACATACATACCAGTGAAGAGTGAGATAGGTATTTGGAAGGAGAACTGCAGGAGTCCAGGTTGCAGGTGGGCACAGGGGCTGCTTGGATGGGAGAGGATTCTCAGGGACTAGGTCAGCCACATGGTTTGGAGGGAACACAGGGGCAGGAGACATACCCATAGGTAGTTCCTTTCAGGTTCCCAGTGGGTTGTGTAGTGCTTGTGTGTGACACTGGGGAGAGAGTAACACAAAACCGAAAGAGAAGGCATTTCTCCATCAGGCATCACCGATCTATTCTTTGGCTTCCCAAGACCAGAAATTTTCTGTAAATTTGCATGTGCTTGGCAAGTTTTTGATCCAACAGACCACACTCCAACACAGCAAAGTATTCATTTGTATTTTAATCACAGAGACATTCATTCAAAACAAATAATTGAATTATTGTTTTGTAAGCATTCCTTCATTCGATTTTAAATGACACTGCTCATACAACAGACTTCTTCAGCTTGCAGATCTCTGCATTTTATAAATAAGCACAGACCTTTAATTTTTTTCAATGAGAAATTTAGCATTAAAACAATGCTTAAGATAATTGGAATAGTAGATAGCCACAATACGAAATGCCATACTAAGATCAATATTGGTATTGATCAATATTTCCTTTTCCGACATGGCCTATTACTTCCTCCCAGATTAATCTTCCTACTTTTAATAAACCTTGAAATATCTATTAATACTTAATTTGTATTTTTTCTCCAGCTAACAAAATTTTGAGGCAGTAGATAAATAGTCTTTTGAGGATGTGAGGAGATAATTAAGAGGAGAAAAACGATAAAATGACCACATCAAACGACGTGTGTTAGTGCAAACATTGAAATTATTTCTCAATCATTTAAGAGGTGTTAGGATTATAAAGTTATTTTGAAGCATTGTAACAGGCTAGGATTCACCCGGGATAAGAACATCACAGCTTCTTACAAATGGCATGTATGTGACTGTCGCTGGTGAAGCACCCTGGCGGCTCACAGTATGTGACTGTCCTGTAACCATTTAGCAGATGATGCTGACCTTCGATCTCACATTATCCTCTGCAAAAGTGGTTTCTTCAGTGCAGGTCTCACAAGAAAGCCAGCAAGAACAAAAACGACGATGGCCAGGGTGGTGACAGTAAGCAGCCCGAGCACATTCCCAGCTGCAGCAGGAACCGTGTGGGGAGGAGGCGCGGCAGAGTCCAGCTCTGCGATGGAAGGCAGAAGGGCTTGGTCTCTGCCAAGGGCCCGGGCTCAAAGAGCAATTAAAAATTTCTGAAGAAGCCTGGGAGCTTGTTTCTCAGGAGTAGAGCTGGCAATCATGTTACACAATCAGATTGAGCTAATTAGTTCAATGGAGTGATAGCACTACGTTGGGTTTACATGTGCCCTCTGTTTTGGGGACACCAAAGCGGTTACCATTATTCATGCATGCAGGGGAAAATAGTTTGCAAGGTGTTGAAAGAAGGATCTCAGACACATTTAAGTCAGCCAAACAATGCCTTCCTGTTTACAGTGGAGTTAGCATAAGCAGATTTCAGGGACAGATGTCAGAAACAAACAGAGCTATGGTATTTTTTTCATGAAGACCTAAGTAGTCTCAGAGTAAATAAGAGATAAATTTATTCAACTTCACCAGTACTCCTGCTCTGAGCACCCTCTTCTCGAAGCTTCAAAGGTCCGACAACAACATCCACTTTTTCCTGGGCAGAGCTTGCATCTCTCTTGAACCTTCTCGGGCAGCCCTGGTAGCAGCGGGAGGAGTAGTCCCCGAGCCTGCACACCACCAGCTGACACCGCAGGTAGACTAATGAGTGGCGGTTAATGAACTCAAAGGTATTAAATTTGAACCGAGCAAAGTGGCTGTTGGGGGTGTAGTATGTGGCATACGAAGAATCTCTAACACATCTGGAAAGAAATGAAGAAGAGAATTAGTCACCATGGATTTACATGTGTACATTCCTGAAAAAATGCAGTATATTAAAACATAACCAGGCACTGAGAACACCAAGGTATAAAAGTGCAACTTTTGAGTATTTCTAAGCATAATTAAGTCCAGGAAGAAGCTGGAACAGTGCTGACTCGTTTTTCCCCAAGGACACTAAGTGGTGAAGAGGGGAGAATTGACCCTTTGCTGAATGTCTGTGGCACAATAAATGGGCCTGGTGCATGACCTGGTTCTGGAGGTTTTGCTAAATGTTAATGCCTATGGTAAAATAGATTGCTGCTGCCAGTTTTCACCTCATTGTCTAACTCACTCCCACCACTTTGAGCTTTGCATATAGGACAAGGATGGAGTCAGTGAAACAAAATTTTAGTAAAGTTTAGGTGTTGTTTCCAGGCTCATATTGTAAAAATAAATTAATAAATAAAGACCTTTTAACTGTCTGTTGATATTGAGATCCAAACCAATTCATGTTTACTCTATTCTCTTAAAATAAATGAAGAAAGGATATAACAGCTATGCATCTAACGACTTGAGAAAGCTCTTACCCGTTCTTGATTATATCATAGGATAGAGTGTTAAAATCATGAGGATCAGGAGATGCCACACATGTGTCCACAAACAGCATCAGATTTGGGTCAGAGCTGTGAAGATAAGCTTGAAGGTACAAATTTTGGTCCAGGTCAATGTAGTATGGAGAATCATACACAGGCCGCAGGAATGATGAGGAATCATAAAACGTGATGTTCACAGCGTATCTTCCAAACTGATTTTCATTCATGTCTGCAATATCCTCAGCAACATACATGATTTGTATCCACGTGTTTTGTAACATCTTGCAACTGAGGTGTAAGTGAAGATCCTTTTTCCTCTTGATTATATACTCAGAAGAGGTAACTTTGATCATGTTGGAATAGTTGATTGTACCATTGCTTTCCTGTTTAAGGTGTAATTTAAAATAAGGAATTGCATTTCTGTCACATTCTATATTCTAAGCTTTGACATAGTAATATGCAATTAAAAATGTAGTTTCATCTTAAACTCTTGGAGCTACGAAGTTTGATGATGGTCTCTTCTGCTCACATGGAAATAAACTTGCTGATTTAAGTACTTAATCAAACAGAAATTGGTGTAGAAAAGTTCTGTTAAATTCAAGGCAGAGCCAAGTCATTGCACTTCTGTACAGAACACTGATCATTTAATACACAGTCATCCCAAATCTGCATGGAACTTAACCTCATGAGCTTCCTCCCTAGACTCTCATTTCTAGTAAGGAGAGGGATTCCATATGGCAAGGAAAGCTAGAGCATTAAAACTCCTGGGTCTCAATTCACTTGTTACCACTGAGGACCACAAAGGCTCTTTGTGACTCACTTCAAAATGTGCCCTGCAATTCAGTTCACCCAGCTGTAAGCATACCTCTCGTGTCGTCCCACAGCTGTCGTAGGGAACGTTGAACACCACCTCGTGTGGCGTGAGTGTTGGCTCACAGCGAGTGTCATTCAGGGTGACAGTCTCTGCAGAGTAGCCTCGTGACTGGAGATAGTCCCTGCTAACCACCGCATGCATGTAGTCTGGCAAGCACGTAAGGGCTGATAGAAGATACGATATAACAGTTAAATTAGCAATTTTTTAATGATTGAAGGTTTTAATTGAACCAAACATTGCTTTTTTTTCTTAATGTAGAAGGTAGGCTGTTCACATACCAACCCAGCATATTTCACATGCATCATTTCCTTTCCCTTGCGTCTTTAAATACACACACATATTTATTTGGCAAACAAAACTATAAACAGGCTTGGCTGCCAAGAAGCAGTGTTTCAGTTCTGAATGGGAACTCACCAATGTTGTGATCTGTTGGGATAGAGGAGTAGTGGGCCTGGAACCCTCTAAGTGTATATCTAGAATCGCTGTGAAAGTGAATGCTCATTAGGTTTGAAGACGATGTGTATGTGAGGAAGGAACCAGCACAAATTCTCCCAAGAAGTGGAGAAGAGTGTGGAGGCCCATCATAGACTTCAATGTAGTCATACTGGCATCTGCTGTTCTGCAACCTGGGGAACAAACATCAGCACGTCATCAACATGCTCCAGAAACTGATTTACCTGCCTTACATGTGATAAAATATTTCAGCACCTAAAATTTTCACAGCAGATGCTTTATTCATTTTGCATGTAGTTGCGAGGAGAAAATACTTCACTAATCCAGTGTTTGTTCAAGCCTTCCAGCTGCTAGATGGAATTGAAAATATCTTTAAATTTGTGAAGTTTTCCTATCTCAAATAAGTCTTCAAGCTTTTCAAGTAAGTTTTGACTTTGTTATTTGCCCAGGGAATCAATGTTTTACTTACACAATATCTCTAAATGTGAGCATAACACGGAAATTATTCTCTACTTGTATTTCCCACACACAGTCAGCGTTGTTTGGATAATTTCCAGGGTAGTACGGACTCTGCAGCATCCCAGAGGAATTTGAAATTAAGCCACCACAAAAATAAGGTGCTGCAGAAAGAAATAGAAGATAATTTACTTAGAGTAACCTTTAAAAATAGTACTTTTGTTGTACATGGCTTATCTAACTGCTGAAAAGCAGGTTTCCTTCTGTCTTCAGATCAGCTTCAGTATTACCCAAATCAAAACTAATATTTGGTTTTGCTGTAGGTTTAATTTCATAGCACATGCTGTCACATCTATGGTGTCAGATCACCATCTTCAGGCTGCTCTGGTGTCTCCTTTCTGCAGTTCTGGTTCTGGGAGGGGTTATGACAGTCAACATGGAAACACCTTCCTGTACAGACAGCATCCCCTCAGACTGCAATAAGCACTCCAGGCAGATGGGCAAAGTAGGAGATATTATATCTCTTGCTCCACCTATGAGAATGGTTGCAAAAAGTGTTCATGTTCCTGCCAGCATGAGTGCATTCTTATGCTAAATTCACAGATAATCCTAACAGCTTCCTCATAGGAAGGTGGACATGAGTTCTGAATTTAGTTCCTACAGCATGTGACATGCAAAGGCTACCCCTTCCCCACCACCACCACCATTTAATGTTCCTGCGCAGCTTCACAGCCCAGTGCAGCACACTCCTGAATGGGCTCTTGGGCACATACACGTCCATACTGATTTCTGATGTGAGTGGTCAAACTCTACATCTGAGTTCTGCTTTCCAGTGCAAAAATAGCAGGCTGGATATCATAACACCTCTAATAAAGGCAAAAATTACTGATTGCATGCCACCTCACTGATAAACTACCTGCTACTATAAATACAAATGGGGAACTTTTCAATTAAAACAAAATTGTTCTGTAAAATGGTTTAAGAGCGCTGTATAGAAATCATGACCTAAAGGAAGCATAGTACACACAAGCAATTAATGTCAATAGAATAGCACCGTGCATGTACAACAAAAAAGATTCAAAGAACCATAGGGGAGCATTACCTTCTGTAGGCACTGGGGTGGTCGTGGCAGCTATGAGAGTGGAGGAAGAAGAGCCACAAGTGAGACGTGCTGCTCTGGAGAAGGGACCCCGGGGCACAGGGTACCACGGTGGGGATTCAGGGCTGGAGGGGACAGAAGTCCAGGAGCTCCTCGTGGAGCCGCTTCCCTACCTGCACAGATGACACCGGCGTCCTCACCGTGGACACAGTTGTGCACGCCCCAACCGTTGTGCCCGCAGAGCAGCAGGGAGGCCTCATTCCCATGGCACCACATGTTGTCCAGGAGGATGTGGCCGCTGCCGGCGCCGAAGCGAGCGTTGCCTGGGGCGGCCATGGCGGGGCCACAGCCCAGCTGGCGGCACACCACCTGCGCCTCGCCCAGGTCCCAGAAGTCGTCGCACACTGTCCCCCAGCTGCGCCCATCCCACACCTCCACGCGGCCCTCGCAACCGTGCCGGCCGTCGGCCAGCCGCAGGTGGGCACCTGGGACACAGCACGGTGAAGGCGGTCACTGCATGTCCTGCCTCTCCCACCCACCAGCCCGAACTACCAGCTCGCCCCCATGCTCTGCTCTCATCCTCTCTGCAGACCCTCCTGTACCAACCATCAGGTGTGGGAAGGGCGATCAGGGCTCGGCGAGTCACCCTGGGTGGGTTACCTGTTGTGCTCGTCGCTGCTGTGGAGGTGATCTCTGTCAACCAGACTGCTGGCACTGAGGTGGCCAACCCCGCTGGGGGGGACAAGGGCTTTGTGAAGATTGTTACTGGGGCTATGGAAGAAAAACTTCACTTTGTGTATTGGGCACATCTATGTGTAAGCTGCAAACTTCCATTCCTGGGGAATGAAGTGCAGCTAGGACAAATGGCACTGCCAGCATTCTCCACAGTGGAGAGAATGGAGGTTGGTAACAGCCAATTTAAAATAATTATTAAATTGAAAGTGGTATTTACAGATGGTGACAGAAGGGAAAGGAACTGCTGTGGCACCTGCCCTAAAGGATAGGACACCACGGGCTGGGAGAGGCCAGAGCCTCTCCTCCAGAGGGCCCTGAACTGGAGCCAGGAGCTGTGGAGTCACTGGCAACAGCAGGGCTTGGACCCATCCCCATCACCGATGCCCTCCTGCAGCAGGTCAACTCCTCCCCGGGAGCAGCCCGGGAGCTACACGGGGTGGTGCTTGCTGCAAGGCCAGGAGGGCAGGAATTACCTGTTGTATCTGGCAAGGCAGTAGTCGGTGGATCTACGGATGCCACATAAGAAACAAATGACACTTAAAGAGGCACTGACCCCAGCATGCTTGCAGCAACAGAGATATCACAACAAGTTTTTTTTTATCTCAGCAGGACTATGTCTGCACACCCCTATGCTGATGCATATATATTGGGTGCAGTTTATAGAAAACAGTATTTGGAGATGAAAAATATGACAGCACTGCAGCACCACATGTTGTCCAGGAGGACGCAGCCAGTGGCATGCAGATGACCCAGCTGTCAGCACAGCACCCATGCACCCTCTGGTCCCAAAAGTCATCATGCACCCTTCCTGGCCTCCCCAAGACCCTCACAGTCATGCCTGCCATCAGCTAGCCGCAGGTGGGCACCTGGGACACAGCACATTGAAGGCAGTCACCACATGTCCTGCCTCCTCCTCGTAGCCCACCCACCAGCCCAGACTACTAGCTTGTCCCCATGCTCTGCTTGCATCCTCTCTGCAGACCCTCCTGTGCCCATCAGGTGTGGGAAGGGAGATCAGGGCTCGGCGAGTGACCCTAGGTAGGTTACCTGTTGTGCTCGTCGTTGCTGTGGAGGTGATCTCTGTCAACCAGACTGCTGTGGAGGGCACTGGCTCTGTGGATGTCCCTTCTGGGAACACAGAGGTCGTTGTCAATTCCGTGGTCATCTCCAGTATGGGGGCTGTCGCAATGGCGCCTGTCTCCACTTCTGCGGTCTCTGGTGTTGTTTCTGCCAACAAGGTTGTTACCATTGGGGTGGTTATCCCTACTGTGGAGGATACTGGTGTTGATACTGGTGTTGTAGATGTCCTTACTGTGAATACAAAACAAAAACACGACCCACATGAGGACTGTGTTTGTGCAGTGGGTATGCCTTTATGTAAGGTATGAACCTAGTTCCTGGGGAATGAAGTGAAGTCGGAAGAAATTACTCTTTTAGCATTCTCCATCTTGATAGGTCAATGGAGAGAATAGAGGAGCGTAACAGCCAGTTTAAAATTGTTCTTGAAAGTGGTATTTACAGATGGTGACACCGGAGGAAGGTACTGCTTGGCACTTGCTTCAAATCACAGACACCATAGGCCAGGTGAGGCTGGCAGCACTGCTCTATAGGTTCCTTCTAGCTACAGATGACAAGCAGGAAATAAATGCCACTTAAAATGTAAGGAACTCAACATGCATGCAGCAACAGAGATATCACAGCAAGCTTTTTGTTATCTCGGGAGGAGGACATCTGCATATCCTTCTGCTGACACATGTATATTGGGTGCAATTTATAGAAAAAGTATCTGGAAAACAAAACAAAGTGACAGCACCTGAACAGACAACACCAGCATCTTCATGGTGGTTGCAGTTGTGTCTCCTCCATCCATTGTGACTACATTGCCACAAGGCAGGCTCATTTCCCTGGCACCGCACATCGTCCAGCAGGATGCTGCCTGAGCCTTGGCCAAAATAAGCATTACTTGGAGCTGAAATGGCCTGGCCACATCCCAGCTGCCTGCACACAACCTGGGCATCAGAAAGGTCCCAGAAATCATCACACACAGTCCCCCACTGTCCATCATAATAAAGCTCAACACGACCTTCACATCTGTGCCTTCCATTCACCAGTCGGAGAACAGATCCTTTGGGAAAGAGGGAATTGAGTACAGTCAGACAAATAAGCTGGAAGTGACCTTAAGAAGTTCTATCATCCTATCCCAGGCTACCATCATTCCTAGGAGGTGTTTGTCTACCCTAGTATTAAACACCTGTGAGGACAGAGATGATACAGGGAGAGACCCCAGTTTTTTTTCTTCCTCTCTGCCAGATATCCAAATCAGCCGCACATATTCCTATGATACCTCATGCAAGATTTCAACAGAAAACTTAGACAGATGGCTAAGCACAAACTGTTTCAGCAAGAAAGGAACATTTTTGATAGGAAAAACAAAGCAGGAGAGGAAACGAAAGAAAATGAATTTCACTATCAGAATGAAATGTAGGTAAAACTCTGTTAAGAAAAATAGCAATGAATTTTTTCACCCAAGAAAATACATGTGCTTTAGGAACATATATCATGTTTAGATGCTTCCTTTTTTTACACTGCCATCTAATTTTTTTTTTTTTTTTTTTTTTTTGGGAAGAACTCGGAGATGTAGCCATTTGCATTGAATCCTGCAGGAATTTAAGAAGTACAGCACAGTTTTCTGTCCCCAGCCTGTGTCTTACCAGAAGTGTGAGTGTATAGCAATTCTGCATGATGCAGAGAGCCTTTGCTGACCTGGAGGCAGGGGGCAAAGGGAGAACAAGGGGAGCAAGGGACAGCATGATGCAGCTTGGACATCCAAGACCACTTTTTCCTAAACCTGTGCACATGGGGTGCTGTATAAAAATTACCAGGCAGGTAATTTGACATTGTACAGTACTGAAGTCTAACATTAAGGACATCAAACAGTGTGCTACTTTGTTTACATGATGTCAGAATAAGACCAAATGAATCCTTCAGAAAAAAAAAAAAAGAGAGAACTTTTGAGAAAACGATAGCCGTTCTTAATTTTACTCCCTCGTTTATGCGATTTAATTGGGATTTGTCTTCCTGTAAATTTTTTTAAGAGAATTTTAAATACCTAAGGTCCACACATCACAAAAAAATCCTGTAGTTTTTAAGAGTAATCTTACCAGAATAATTCTGCTAAGTGTTCAGAAGCCTGGACAATGAACTCAATGGGATTATAAAACATTCATTAGGAATCCACTGGCTTTTACTTTCCTAAATACCTATAAAATTGTATTAGAGTTACAAATGAATAAATGCTCAATAACTTTGCATGAGTACACCTGATATCTGCTGTTACAGTGCATTCATTCAGATAAAACCCATCTGCTTTTCAGTTTGATTTAGCTTTTTCATAATTTAGACATTCTGCATGAACCGCGTAAAAATACCAATTTTAAAGATTCATTTTTGGTGAAGAAGTTTATTAAAAGACTTTACCACCAAGTCTAAGTAAGTCACCATAAAAATGTTGGTGTAACTTAAGAACTACAGTATTTACACTTTAGAAATCAAAATATGCATGCTTTGCATGTCTGCCAAATAGATATTTAGCTTGTTATTAAACTCTGAATAAGTCATCCAAAGCAAAAGAATTCTGCGGTGTTACCATCTCCAGGATTCTTCACTGCATCTTATTCATTGTCAAGACAGTATCCAAACTAAATATTTCCCTATCTGTACGCATTGAACTTCCAGTTCAAAGCACAGAGCCACAAGTCTGCCCCTTGACTTATACCTGAATTTTTTCTTCAAGTATTTATTTGATGATGCATATTTTTAGACTATACTTGTAGGATTTTTGAGAATTGGAACAGCAAACTTGGAAAAAAATTAACTTACTGTGCCCAGGGGACAGAGGGAGATACTGGTAAATTAAGTCAAAGCAGAGAGAAGGACTACAACAGCAAGAGTAGGATGGTAAGCAGAGGACAGATGAAGAAAACTGGATGAGGTGGATGGTGGCAACATAAATTATCATAATGATGCTTAAATAGGTAGTTAGAAAAATTATCTGCAGTTATTCTAGGATTTACATTTACTTAGCTCAAAGTCATCTAAGTCACTTAGGAGACAGAAATTATCATGTAAGAAAAAAGATGACAAAGAAAGTTGAATGAAAATCATTTCATGTCATTGATTATTTTTATCTGTCACTCATTTATCCACAGAGATAGATTATGAAAATTAACCTCTTGTATGTCACTAAACTGTATGCCAAAGAAGATTCAAATAATGCAAGCTATATTTTATTCGTAGCATATGTATGCATACATATACTCTGGAATAATTATACATTATAGTGAAAAACAAATCTGTTCTTCCATAATTCTTAGATCAAATTTCTGTAAATGGAAGAATCACTCATGTATAACTTACTCATAGACACAATTCTAGCTAGGATTCAAGGCACTAAGACAAGAACTATCCATCAATTAAATGTTTTAAATCATTCTTATCATTTACACTGATTAAGCACAGTTTCATTCTACTAAAACTGCTATTTTTTCCTTTAATTTAATTTCACCTTTAATCTTTTGCCCAAACTGATACCAGCATGAATGCCATTTCTATTTATGGAATCAACAGTCCTTATATTTTATATTCTATGCCAGTTCTATCTATGGAATCAAGTCTTTATATTTTATCTTCTATGTGCCCTGGAACAAGTCTAAGTGCTTTACCTGATGTGGCCTCCAGAACTGCTGGGCCAAAAAAGAGTAGGCACATCAATATCGTAATGGTACCCATCTTATCAAGAGTTATTGATAGAAAGGACCGTCAGAATTTATAGTCTATATTTCTAAAGGGGAGTGGCTTTATCGGTCTCTTTTTCTAGAGGAGGACGATAAATTAATCACTGTACTATGATCTGAAACAAAAATATATTTGATTTGTTATTCAATATTTTGTAACATCCTGGTTTCAACATTAAGATAATATCTCAAGAGTAACATTTTCCACTGCCTGGAAGGAAATATTTATGCTACCATAGGTGTCACAATCGTCTCATTGTACAAAGAAAATGAGCTCTTATCCAAAGATACCTTTTTGGCTGATGAATCTCATATTTTTCTTCTATGGGCAGATTTCTTGGCAGGTCTGCGGAAGGTCCATGGAAGGTAGTGGGAGCTTAAAATTGAAACGGGCTTCCTCCAGCAAAGTAGTTAGAGAGCTTCATAACTTGGTTCCAGCTAGTAAGACAAGCTAGCCAGGAATGAGAGTCATGAATGTCTTGCAGCTTTGGCATACTTCAAAAATAGTAAGATAACACCATGTTCAAGCATGGCTGGGGAATCTCTGAACATGACCCATGAGAACAGTGGCTGTTACTGAACGCAGCGTGATGACCAAGAGACACCTAATCAAGATACTTTGATCCTATCAAAATTGCTAGCTACACCACAACATCAATGCTTCTGCCATTGGCAATAGATCCAACAAGAGGGTTAAGGTTGCCACTGGAAGGGAGCCACTGGTGCTCTCTAGAAGCCCTTGGAGAGGCAACATGGTGGAGACATGAAGAAAGGAGAGGGGGCAATTAGTGGTCACAGGCTGAGCTACCAGTCCAGGACATGGGGAAAGAGAGTTGATGCAAGGAGAAGCAGACCTTAGAGGGGCATGAAACCTTGCTTGCTAGTTTACATGCTTGGGAACCTCATCCATAAGCAGAGAGGATCTCATGCCATAGAGGATCTCATGCTGATACATACTTTGCCATACTCTGTGGGCAACTTGCTCCAGACAATTAGAGAGACTGAGCCAAGCTTTATAAGCAAATCTTTGAGACATCTGAAGAACCTTGCAGCTGAAGTGAACACGTGCAGCCCCAATACGAACCTATTCCTTTCTGACATTTTAAGTTCAAGTCAAAACTCATACTCTGTTCACTGTGAAACTTATATGGCAAGAAACTGTCAAGAGAATTAGGATCAGCAGATAACTTTTTGTGAAAACCAGGCAGAAAAATCAGCGGATTCTATGCATATTTAGGTAAATTGCATAGGTTGCAACTTAAATCTGTTCTAAATTTCCCTCTTATCTTTTGAACCATTAAATGAAAAAAAATGTTCAGATCTAAGAATTTCTGTTAATATATTCCTTGTTTAATTTTGCACAGTGACAATTACTTCTCTGTTGTTCTTTGCAGAATGAATCCAAAACTTTTCTATAGCATAAAATAATGCTTATTTCTCACTCATGTTTCTCTTGCCAGCGTGGCTACTTTCCTGTTTGACTGTGTTCTAACTATTTTAAGATAAAAGGCTGATGACCATCCCAAGATTGCAGAGCCAAAATACTGTTCTTCATCTTGATTCTTACTTCTACAGCCACCATGGCTTGGATGGCATTACCAGGAGTCAAAATCTGTGGCACAATTCTTGTCATATACAAATTTATTTCATCCAGGGACAGTCATCAAGGAAGAATACTGAAGTCCAAGAGCCCAACAGAATGACTGAGAAGGTTTTACCACAAAGGCCAGCATTATTGGAATGGAAGAAGGAAGTGCAAAACACAAGAGGCCAAATATAATGTTGGAAACCTTGAAAGCAAACATAAACGAAGGGTAAATATATTTCTTCTTTATCCAAACAACCACATTTGTATATGAATGAGGAAATGTACCCGAGACTTCATATTCACTATTCATATTCTTCTGGTTTTGACAACTTGGCAAGAAGCAGAAAAAATACAGTATATTGGCTGACCAATCAAACACTGCAATCAGTGAAGCAAGAATAAGTGATGGATAGCAATTCTTCTCCAAACTCTTGTAATATCTGAAAAGGCATGGGAGGAAGTGGAAAAGACAAATAATTCCCTGATGGCTCAAATGGAAAAAATACCCATGTAGCTGTCCAGGTAAAGGAACAACACAGATTACTTATTTGTCAGTACATTCTTCACTAATTAATTCTTTGCTACAAATGTCAAAAATCTACATATTTCTAGAGATATTAATTATCAAACAATCTGCACAGTAGGAGTAGATAAATGTAATGTTCATATTATATTGAATTAATTAATGCTAATACCATACAAAGCAAATTTTCATCCTTCCCACTGGGTAGATAGGTCTCTTGTAATAATGCACATTTTCTCTGTAGGACCTGTAGGACCTTTCTGGCAGCTTGAAATATTTTTTTCAGCACATTAGTCTTTGAAAGAAGATCCATTAAGCTTTGAAAACATTTTCTGTTCTGCTGCCTATTTCTACAGGAAACTTTTGCAGACATACTAACTTTTGTGAGCTTCAGATGAAAACCATTGAAATGACATAGGAGACTAATCAGCTTTCATTCATGACTACCCAAAAACTATCTACAATGGAATGAGGGTATCCACAAAGGAACAATAGTCTGAATGCTTGAGTTATGATCCAATGAAGTGGCTTAGTATAATTTATTGGGTTTCTTGATGGCCTCTTAGGCTCTGTTGCCTGGGTCACATGACAAATGTCATTGCAAATCCATTTGCATTTGTTTAATGGTGAGGAGGCAAGCAGACCAGAACCATCTACAGCTGAGAGTCAAACCAACTGGATTTACCACTAGAAGAGCTCCTGAGTGTGGTGGGACAGGAGGTGGGAGGGGCCTTTCACCAAGCATGTTTACTTTAGAACATGACCTTTTATTCCTCACCAATTCCAGTTTTCTTCAGCTCTGCATTTTCTACAATACTTGTGGATCACAGACGGTGAGGGGAGATAGAGAATGATTCTGAGACACCAAATGGTTGAGTAGTTTAGCAGTGTTTTCTGCAGCAACATTTAATGTGGAAACCACTGAACTTGGTGTTTCTTCCTTGTATTCTGGTATAATTCTCATATATCCCCATCTGGAACCATTGGCACAGGCATAGCGTGGGACAACTCAGTTCTGAACAGTACAGGCATGTTGCAAATGGGAGGCATCAACACCCTAGGCCTAGGATCTTTCTGCTAGTCTGATCACAAAGGTACTCTGGGACTGCGAAATAGAAAAGGTGCCATCATGCTATACCCTGAAAATGGTGGAGTAGCACAACTGCAGCTGCAAGGCCATAAAGGGAGCTGGTGCAGGAGAAAAAACAACATATTTGGGAAGAACAGAGGGGAAGGTCCTCTTCTAGTGAGGCAGAAAATTCCAGGACCAGGAAAGGGTCTGCTATGCTGGGTACCTCCAAGTCTGGGTAATCTCTAGGCTGCACAATAGGACTAGATGAAAGGCAATCCAGCTTCCTGGATTGCTCTGCCCTTCAAATGTGGCTGTAAGTAGAGAAGGGGAGGACGTTCCTCAGTCCTTGATCCTCGTGTGCAGGCAATAAAATTCCTTTCCATTCTCTGTGGGCAATGCCAGTCCCTCCTTGTAAGGTCCCTTTTCCACAGCATGGAGAGGTGGGAAGATGCCTACCTCGGGTCACCTAGAAAAGGCAGTTTATAGGAAGAAATAATACAGGCTGAAATGATTATTCCCACTGAGCTGCCCACATCCTCCACATCAGGACACGATGTAATGCTCGCTGGAGTATAGGTCACTACTTGGTCTCTGGCCCACCTCAAGCATAGTACATTATGTTGTTCCCAACAAATATTCCATTTTCACAGCTCACAAGAAAATAAGAAAGTCTGAAGATGTGCATTTCTCAATCAAATACCAGTAACCTTTCCACCATAGTAAGTGAGTTCTTCCAAGCAGGTTCTTCCTTTATTATTGTTTTTATGTTGTTTTCACATGGGGATAGGAGACCGGTGGCACTTCCTTATGGCAACTTACGTACACTCTCTCTTCCACCCACCACTACGGATTTAGAAATGCGTAAGAACGAGAGCACGTATTATTGCTTGGCAAATTCACTTTGTCAGAAATCTTGTTCTTCAATCTGAAAATATTTTAGCTGGGAGCTCAAACACATAGGCAGCGCATTTACAAATACACAAAATATTGCTCTAAAAATGTTTTCTCTTTGTTTTTTATTAATTACACATTTACATAACAGGTTTGATTATATTCATCCTCTATACAAAGGCTCAGAAATGGTCTACATTTTCTCAGAGAAACACCTAAATGTGAAGAACCAAGTAATGTCCCTCAAAACAGGGAAGGTTGTACTGGAGCAATTCCTTATGTGCAAAGTGTGTATTTTTGCTTATGTCTGATTATGGAGATACTTTTACCCAAAATAAATATTTTTCTTGGCTTACTCTCCAGAGTATCTCATATCAGTAAAACACTACCATATGCTTTATATGCATATAAGCACAGCAAAAGAAATCACTGCTTTCTCAAGCCACCCAAATCAGTCTCCTGAGACAGACTATCAAAGTAGGAGCTCAGTTGAGATGTGCTGAAATGTTCAAATTCCACCCTCCACCTACAGATGTTTGGTCACCTCTCACATTATCTGGTACGGGGTGGGTTCCTGCAGTTTGCGCTTCAGAAGAAATCCTCCCACGGTGAGGACGGCAGCTGCCAGCACCACGGCAGTCACAGCCAGAGGAACATGAGAGCTAGCAGCAGGCGCTGAGCTCTCAGACTCCCCTCTCCCCTGGGTGTTAGAGGCCAGATCTGTGCACAAGAGAGCAAATAGAGTGGTTTGCATTTGTTTACTGAGCTGGTTAATCTCAAAGTTAGCGAGGCAAAGATGAAATTGATATAAAATGCTGCAGTGTGTGTCTGATCAGAAAACAAATTGCTTTATCACACATTGTTTAACAAATGATCCCGTGGCCGTACCAAGCAAGTAAAGATTACGGCAAGAAATTATAAAGCAACTAAGAATTTATAATGATTACACTCTAAGACGATAAAGTGCTATTTCCTGACAGTAGAAACACCAGCTATAGGACACTGGGAAGCATTTTCAAGGGGACCTATAGATTGTTCACTAATAAATAAGAGATATGCAAGACAGGGACAGCATTGAAAATCTAATACAGATCCTGCAGATAGATGGGTTACATCTCATTTTTCTTCCAGAACTTAATCAATTGCCAATTGACACATGCAGAATAAATAGTTGATCTAAGATAAAAAGGAAATAGTCTGTAAACATTATGAAACAATTTTATATCCATTATGAAAAGAAAAATACCCATAATAATTATAGCAGAGTTGTGAATAAACCAGCAAAGGCATATTTCAGAACTAGATCTCTGAACTGATACGTAAAGACACAGCAACATAGAGAGTCCTACGTTAAATACAAATGGAAGTTATTTACCAATACCAGCATTTCTGTTCTCAGTGGGAGCCTCCTGAAGTTGAATAGGTCCAACAATAACACTCATTTTTTCCTGCGAAGATCCTGCATTCCTCTTGAACCTGTTAACACAGCCTTGATAGCAGCGAGAAGAATAGTCATTGTGCCTGCACACCTCCAGCTCACACTGCAGGAAGACTGACGGGTATCGTCCAACAAATGAAAATGCATTAAAGGCAAACCGACTGACATTTCTGTATGGTGCATAGTGAGTAGAGTAGGTAGAATCTTTGACACACCTATAGAGAGATATGAAAGTAACAGATTAGTTGTCTTAAATAGAAACACTATTACCCTATCTCTGTGCAATATGCTTCAGGTTCAGATATAAAACCAGAAGGTAAGAGTATAAGGGAACTCAAAAGGATTTTTTTTTTTAAGTATGTTTTTAGCAAGAGAAAATAAAAGGCAAAAACTTGTAGCAGTGCCAGTGTTTTCAATCAAAATAGATACATTTCATAACTCAACAAAGTTCTTGTAAACATGATTAGCTGAAAAATAACTAGTAGTTCTGATGTCTTCTGTGTTTAAGGTACAGGTGAGGACCTGTTCTGCATTTGCTAACAGGGTTACCTACAGGTTGTTGCAGAAGCAGAAAGGGCCTATTTCTACCCTGGAAGAATAAAATATTCTGATATACACCATCAGAGGCAAGCAGTAGCCTCTCTATTCCTTCGGTGTTTGTAGAGTACTGTG
The DNA here is from genome assembly GCF_011077185.1 of Oxyura jamaicensis. Lineage (NCBI taxonomy): Eukaryota > Metazoa > Chordata > Aves > Anseriformes > Anatidae > Oxyura > Oxyura jamaicensis. The sequence goes on along the minus strand of NC_048898.1, from coordinate 31,446,272 downwards.
CTCAACACCTGTCCCAACTGTACCTTGCTCAACATTTGTCCCAACACTTGACAGATGTGAAACATTTCCACATTTCACAGAGTATGTTGCTACATTAACTTTCTTGTCACTGAGTTTCTCTATCAGTGACTCGTCTTTGCAATTACCCAAACTAGATCTTGGTCGTTCCAGATAAATTTAACAACCGTGAAATGATTTACCCACAGCTGTTACACCAGAATATTTCAAAGTTGTCATTAATTACTTTTTTTATCTCCAAAAATATTTCACTGTGCTCATTTGCCTAATAAAGACCTTACAGTCCTCACGGTTTATTTTAGACTGCAATGATATCCCAACACCCATATTTATAGACGGATATTATTGATTTGACATTCAGTCAATACATTTCCCTTTGACACAGTTCCATCATATATGAACAAAAATTAACTGGACAAATATCAGAATCTATTTGCTCCATCTCCTGCGAAAGTGTCCTGCTCACAAAGCTTAACGAATATGTATTTTTACAAATAAAACGAAAAATCAAAAGAAATCCCAACAAGAGGAAAACCTTTGTCATATTCACATAATGTGTGAAAAGGAAGCCATTTACTTGGCAGGCAATAGACACTGGGACATTTAAGCCTGATACAAGCCGTAACCTTCCAGCCTAGTGGTAGGTTACTACACTCCTACCTTGCTAAGGTTACCAATATCAACACCCTCCCAGGAGGCAGAAAGATTCAAATTCTATCAAGCACAGAAGGGAAATAAATTAGCATAGGCCTTTCCTTCCTAGAAGGAAATGGGACTCCAAGAGTCACACTTTTATGCTTCTATCTCCTTGTCTGTTTTGTGTCCCTTACAAGAGACCACAACTGTTTTATCAAAAGTCACATTTTGTAGCAAATCAAGCAGAATGTCCTAGATGTTTGGAATAGCAAGAAAAGTCCAAGGAATTTGCTTTCTTTTTGAACAGACTATGTTGTGTTCTAGTTATCATTATCTAGTTATCATTAACACTATTTGAATAACACTGTTGCAAAACAGCATGACAGAAGGCTCCCGCGAGCCTTCCAATACCTAAAGGGCTCTGTAGGAAAGCTGGGGAGGGACTTTTTGTCAGGGAATGCAATGATAGGACAAGGGGTAATGGCTTTAAACTAAAAGAGGGTATATTTAGATTAGATATAGGGACGAAATTCTTCACTCATCTATGTCAGAAACAAGTTCAGACCTCAGTGCTTTACTGCAAATTCTGAATAGAATTTCAATTATCATATGTAATTTTATTCAGGCTTTGCCAGAAAGTCTTTCTTAGAAGTATATTTGTATTGAGAATTGCAATCAGTGTACACTGGCACTAAATTACCTCTTTCATAAGTGAAGCACTTTAAGAACTGTGTACACAGATTTAAAAAAAATCCTAAGAAAGTTCTTACCCACTTCTGATTAATTCATAATTCAGTGTTGTAAAATTATTAGGATCAGGTGATGCCACACATGTATCCACGAACAACACCAGATTTGTGTCAGAGCTGTAAAGAGAAGCTTGAAGGAACAAATCCTGATTCAGGTCAACGTAGTAAGGAAAGTCATGCACTGGCCACAGGAACGATGAGGAATTGTAGAATGTCAGGTTCACATGGTATCTACTGTATTGGGTTTCAGTGACATTAACAACGTCATCAGCAATGTACATTACTTGCACCCAGGTGTTCTGTAGCATTTTGCAGTTAAAGTGCAAATGAAGGTCCTTTTGCCTCTTGATGATGGAATCAGAAATAGATGCTTTTATCACATTGGAATAGGTGATCGTTTCATTGTCGCCCTGTTCAACACATTAGATAAGTGCAAAATTAATACATGTAGTCATGTTCACACTGTGTAGTATAAACTTCTGTATGTGCCAGGTCCTCGTATTATTCAGAAATAACTTGCCACAGAATCACATAATCACAGAATGGTTGAGGTTGGAAGGAAGTCCAAACCACCTGCTCAAGCAGGGTCACCTAAAGCACATTGCACAGGATCACTCCACAACCTCTCTGGGCAACCTCTTACAGTACTCTGTCACCCTCACATTAAAGATGTTTTTCCTCATACGTCATACACAAAAACCCAAAGCACCCTGGATGGGATTGTTCACTCAGCTCTATCCTACATTTTCTTCTCACTCTGAAATAGATACAGAGACTACCTAATACTTGGGAAGGACAAGTAGGAATGATTAACAGACCTTAGCCTCCCAAAATGCATGCTTCTTATCTGTGTTTTGAATACCATTGGACCACAATGCGCCTTGTGGTTTTTGACAGTTTTCCACATGTCTACTAAATTTCTATGCCCAGACCTGGAGACCTCTCAAGACTACATTGATACCCACCTGTCTACGTGTACCACAGCTGTTGTATGGAATTTTGAATATAACCTGAGTCGATGTAATTGTTGGTTTACAAGAAGAATCAGACAAGCTGGTGCTCCACGGTGAGTAGCCCTGTGACTGGAGATAGCTTCTCTCTATAACTGCTTGCATGTATGTTGGCAAGCACACAAGGGCTAGTGAAGAAAACATATATTATTAGTGAATTCAGGTAATTGATAATGCTTACATGCTAAAACTTCACCAAATGCAAAAGCTACTACCATTTAGGGGAGAGAATTCATAAACCAGAACACTTGTTTTTACACTTTACACTTGGATATGAATAGTCTCTGACAAACCTCAGCAGCTCAAGATCCAATTTTGCCTTCATTGATAGATAAATGTTTAATGAAGCTGATATGGTGTAGGTAATAGCTCTGCTTGGAAAAGTTGGAGTAGAAAAATTCCAGATAGCCTTTCTAACCAATATTTCTATGATTCTATGAAAATTTGTCCACAAGGATTAAAGAAAAAAAAAAAAAAAAGTGCAAGTAATGAGGTGATAAGAAAGATAAGTTTAGACTGACCATCATAGAAAACATCTAAGGGCAACTAATTACATAGCTGAAGGTCTTTTTTAAAGTAAAAAGCAATTATTGTCTGAAAGTGATCAGTCAATAACTAGTTATGAAATTCAAGAAGGAATATCGTCTTTGTGGGAGTGGCTCAACAATGTTAACAAATACTTATCTGGCAAATAAAATCAGGGTATAAAAGCCTTTTAGCAAAGAAAACATTATTAAGTGAAGGAAACTTACTGGTATTCTGATCTGCTGGAAAGGTATGATACTCAGCATAAAACCCGCTACTTGAATATCTAGAGTCACTGTGAAACCTGATGGTCATTAGGTTTGAGGATGATGTGTAGGTAACGTTATAACCAGAACAAATTCTTTGAAGCAGAGAAGTATTGGGTGGCCCATCATAGATCTCAATATAGTCATTCTGGCATCCACCTTGCAACCTGAGGAAGCAACATGAATATAGGGTAAACACATTCGGTAAACTTCAGGTTTCAAGTGCTGAACAAACAATAAAATAAGATACTGCACTCACACAATTTCCAGATAATATTTAAAATTCCTTTATAAGTATTGGAAACACACTTGGGAACTGTGCTTTCAGTTGAGATTTGGGCCCTAATTATTGCCCAAGGAACAAGAAATTTACTTACTGAATCCTTCTAAATGTGAGCATAATGCGGAAATTATTCATCACTTGTATTTCCCACAAACAATTTGCATTATCTGGATAATTTGAAGGATAAAAAGGACTCTGAATTGTTCCGGAGGATCTTGACAATAAGCCACCACAAAAATATTTTCTAGCTGAAAAAAAAAAAAAAAAAAAAAAAAAAAAAAAAAAGATACAGATGTGATTGACATAGATTTGCCTATGAACAAATAAATATACGTTTTATGTACCCAAGCCATAGCAACTGTTGGTAAAGTCTCTAGAGAAACTGGATGGATATGCTCTTCTAACTGAGACTACAAGGGTGATTTAATCAAAGAATTCTGACTCTTCTGTGCTACTTTGAAGTTGGTGGACTTAACACATATATGTGTACAAGAGACAGAAAGAGACAATAGTGCAAATAATACAAGGTATAGAAAAGGTCAGAAACAAAATCAACAGAGGCTGAAATCTATCCCCAGAAGAAACTGAGTCATACAGGAGCAGTATGTAGGATTCAAGAAGGAAAAGTATTAATTATATGGAATAAATTAAAGAGTGTAATTACTACAATTCCGGCCTATGCATTAGTAATTAAAACAAATCAAAATATATGCAGACGAAAATAGTGAAAAACGCAAACACACATCAAGTAATTAAAACTGGAGTAGGAACAGGGTTTGAGGTATTTATACAACCACTAATCCGGGCTATTAAAAAGTGTACTCCAAAATCACAAGGGAGGAATATTATCTCTGAAGAGATACATCTTGAAGAACAAAGCACAGACTCTTGTGAAGCTTTCCACTCTCCATGGCTGCAGGCAAGGCACACGACAGCCCCAGGGGCAGCACCATAACCTGCCCTGGTGCGTGTGGCTTCCAGCACCATGTCTTTCCCATCCAAACCTGGCACTGGGCAGCATCAGACTGTCAAGCTGCTTGGGCTGCTAACCAATGCCTCCCGATAAGAACGCACAGAAAGGAGCCATGGGAGATGCAGACATACCTGGAGATGTGGTAGGATATGAGCTCGTTGTGGTTATTGCAGCTGCAGAGGAAGGAAGAGAAAGAAGCAAGTGAGGGACTTCGGGAGGAAGGAACATGACCAGGTTTTGCTCCCAGCAATGGTGAATTTGCTGCTGCCCAGTTGAACTGGTGATGCAGAGTGTGGGGGTCTAAGCACGGGCATCCAGAGTAGGAACAGAGCAAAATAGACATGGGAAATAAGGCTCTGAACCATCTCCACAACAGGCAAAGTAGGGGCACTTTAGGAAACCACGCCAGGACTGATGGAGGAAAACCAACGGTACCTGAGCAGACAACACCGGCGTCTTCGTGGTGGCCACAGTTAT
>NC_048898.1:31440869-31441325 GCF_011077185.1 Oxyura jamaicensis | reverse complement strand
CAATCAGGACAGGGCACGGTGCATCCCTGAGCTCTTCGCTCTCCATGCCTGTAGAAAGGAGCCACGGGAGATGCAGACGTACCTGGAGTTGTGGTGGTATATGGGCTCGTCGTGGTTGTTGCAGCTGTAGAGGAAGGAAGAGAAAGAAGTAAGTGAGGGAGCTTGGGAGGAAGGAGCATGACCAGGTTTGTTCCAGGCTCTGGGGATGTCGCTGCTGACCAGTCGTGCTGGCAATGCAGAGCATGGGGGTCTCAGCACGGGCATCCAGTGTGGGGACAGAGCAAAACAGGAAGCACAAACGAACCATCTCTTTGTCTTGTAAACTAAGCTTAGTTTCTTGTTGGAAATGGCATGTTTAAAGCGTGGTTACATTAGACCACACTGGGAGAGTAACCTAAAGCGAGATATTTTTTCCCTGAATATCCCTCATCTATAATGATGCAGTGCAATCTCTCC